>NW_028175416.1:0-225000 GCF_965226575.1 Pagrus pagrus
GCTCTGAAACGCTCATTTTTCACATAAGCCACTTTTCAGCCTTAGGCGACTGTACAGTGCTAAAACAGCCTCCAATCGCTCTGAAACGCTCATTTTTGACATAATCCACTTTTCACCTTTAATGAATGAAATTCCAGGTAAAAAGTCCTTTGCCATGAAGAAGATCCAAATTCAACCAGTTCAGGCTAGTAAACCTGTTTGAAAGACCTTTTTTCAGTGAAATGCAGCTTAGTGCAAAAACAGGCTGCTCTCGCTCTGAAACGCTCATTTTTCACATAAGCCACTTTTCACCTTTAATGAATGAAATTCCAGGTAAAAACTCCTTTGCCATGAAGAAGATCCAAATTCAACCAGTTCAGGCTAGTAAACCTGTTTGAAAGACCTTTTTTCAGTGAAATGCAGCTTAGTGCAAAAACAGGCTGCTCTCGCTCTGAAACGCTCATTTTTCACATAAGCCACTTTTCAGCCTTAGGCGACTGTACAGTGCTAAAACAGCCTCCAATCGCTCTGAAACGCTCATTTTTGACATAATCCACTTTTCACCTTTAATGAATGAAATTCCAGGTAAAAACTCCTTTGCCATGAAGAAGATCCAAATTCAACCAGTTCAGGCTAGTAAACCTGTTTGAAAGACCTTTTTTCAGTGAAATGCAGCTTAGTGCAAAAACAGGCTGCTCTCGCTCTGAAACGCTCATTTTTCACATAAGCCACTTTTCAGCGCTAAAACAGCCTCCAATCGCTCTGAAACGCTCATTTTTGACATAATCCACTTTTCACCTTTAATGAATGAAATTCCAGGTAAAAACTCCTTTGCCATGAAGAAGATCCAAATTCAACCAGTTCAGGCTAGTAAACCTGTTTGAAAGACCTTTTTTCAGTGAAATGCAGCTTAGTGCAAAAACAGGCTGCTCTCGCTCTGAAACGCTCATTTTTCACATAAGCCACTTTTCAGCCTTAGGCGACTGTACAGTGCTAAAACAGCCTCCAATCGCTCTGAAACGCTCATTTTTGACATAAGCCACTTTTCACCTTTAATGAATGAAATTCCAGGTAAAAACTCCTTTGCCATGAAGAAGATCCAAATTCAACCAGTTCAGGCTAGTAAACCTGTTTGAAAGACCTTTTTTCAGTGAAATGCAGCTTAGTGCAAAAACAGGCTGCTCTCGCTCTGAAACGCTCATTTTTCACATAAGCCACTTTTCAGCCTTAGGCGACTGTACAGTGCTAAAACAGCCTCCAATCGCTCTGAAACGCTCATTTTTGACATAAGCCACTTTTCACCTTTAATGAATGAAATTCCAGGTAAAAACTCCTTTGCCATGAAGAAGATCCAAATTCAACCAGTTCAGGCTAGTAAACCTGTTTGAAAAGACCTTTTTTCAGTGAAATGCAGCTTAGTGCAAAAACAGGCTGCTCTCGCTCTGAAACGCTCATTTTTCACATAAGCCACTTTTCAGCCTTAGGCGACTGTACAGTGCTAAAACAGCCTCCAATCGCTCTGAAACGCTCATTTTTGACATAAGCCACTTTTCACCTTTAATGAATGAAATTCCAGGTAAAAACTCATTTGCCATGAAGAAGATCCAAATTCAACCAGTTCAGGCTAGTAAACCTGTTTGAAAGACCTTTTTTCAGTGAAATGCAGCTTAGTGCAAAAACAGGCTGCTCTCGCTCTGAAACGCTCATTTTTCACATAAGCCACTTTTCAGCGCTAAAACAGCCTCCAATCGCTCTGAAACGCTCATTTTTGACATAAGCCACTTTTCACCTTTAATGAATGAAATTCCAGGTAAAAACTCCTTTGCCATGAAGAAGATCCAAATTCAACCAGTTCAGGCTAGTAAACCTGTTTGAAAGACCTTTTTTCAGTGAAATGCAGCTTAGTGCAAAAACAGGCTGCTCTCGCTCTGAAACGCTCATTTTTCACATAAGCCACTTTTCAGCGCTAAAACAGCCTCCAATCGCTCTGAAACGCTCATTTTTGACATAAGCCACTTTTCACCTTTAATGAATGAAATTCCAGGTAAAAACTCCTTTGCCATGAAGAAGATCCAAATTCAACCAGTTCAGGCTAGTAAACCTGTTTGAAAGACCTTTTTTCAGTGAAATGCAGCTTAGTGCAAAAACAGGCTGCTCTCGCTCTGAAACGCTCATTTTTCACATAAGCCACTTTTCAGCCTTAGGCGACTGTACAGTGCTAAAACAGCCTCCAATCGCTCTGAAACGCTCATTTTTGACATAAGCCACTTTTCACCTTTAATGAATGAAATTCCAGGTAAAAACTCCTTTGCCATGAAGAAGATCCAAATTCAACCAGTTCAGGCTAGTAAACCTGTTTGAAAGACCTTTTTTCAGTGAAATGCAGCTTAGTGCAAAAACAGGCTGCTCTCGCTCTGAAACGCTCATTTTTCACATAAGCCACTTTTCAGCCTTAGGCGACTGTACAGTGCTAAAACAGCCTCCAATCGCTCTGAAACGCTCATTTTTGACATAAGCCACTTTTCACCTTTAATGAATGAAATTCCAGGTAAAAACTCCTTTGCCATGAAGAAGATCCAAATTCAACCAGTTCAGGCTAGTAAACCTGTTTGAAAAGACCTTTTTTCAGTGAAATGCAGCTTAGTGCAAAAACAGGCTGCTCTCGCTCTGAAACGCTCATTTTTCACATAAGCCACTTTTCAGCCTTAGGCGACTGTACAGTGCTAAAACAGCCTCCAATCGCTCTGAAACGCTCATTTTTGACATAATCCACTTTTCACCTTTAATGAATGAAATTCCAGGCAAAAACTCCTTTGCCATGAAGAAGATCCAAATTCAACCAGTTCAGGCTAGTAAACCTGTTTGAAAGACCTTTTTTCAGTGAAATGCAGCTTAGTGCAAAAACAGGCTGCTCTCGCTCTGAAACGCTCATTTTTCACATAAGCCACTTTTCAGCGCTAAAACAGCCTCCAATCGCTCTGAAACGCTCATTTTTGACATAATCCACTTTTCACCTTTAATGAATGAAATTCCAGGTAAAAACTCCTTTGCCATGAAGAAGATCCAAATTCAACCAGTTCAGGCTAGTAAACCTGTTTGAAAGACCTTTTTTCAGTGAAATGCAGCTTAGTGCAAAAACAGGCTGCTCTCGCTCTGAAACGCTCATTTTTCACATAAGCCACTTTTCAGCCTTAGGCGACTGTACAGTGCTAAAACAGCCTCCAATCGCTCTGAAACGCTCATTTTTGACATAATCCACTTTTCACCTTTAATGAATGAAATTCCAGGTAAAAACTCCTTTGCCATGAAGAAGATCCAAATTCAACCAGTTCAGGCTAGTAAACCTGTTTGAAAGACCTTTTTTCAGTGAAATGCAGCTTAGTGCAAAAACAGGCTGCTCTCGCTCTGAAACGCTCATTTTTCACATAAGCCACTTTTCAGCGCTAAAACAGCCTCCAATCGCTCTGAAACGCTCATTTTTGACATAAGCCACTTTTCAGCCTTAATGAATGAAATTCCAGGTAAAAACTCCTTTGCCATGAAGAAGATCCAAATTCAACCAGTTCAGGCTAGTAAACCTGTTTGAAAGACCTTTTTTCAGTGAAATGCAGCTTAGTGCAAAAACAGGCTGCTCTCGCTCTGAAACGCTCATTTTTCACATAAGCCACTTTTCAGCCTTAGGCGACTGTACAGTGCTAAAACAGCCTCCAATCGCTCTGAAACGCTAATTTTTGACATAATCCACTTTTCACCTTTAATGAATGAAATTCCAGGTAAAAACTCCTTTGCCATGAAGAAGATCCAAATTCAACCAGTTCAGGCTAGTAAACCTGTTTGAAAGACCTTTTTTCAGTGAAATGCAGCTTAGTGCAAAAACAGGCTGCTCTCGCTCTGAAACGCTCATTTTTCACATAAGCCACTTTTCAGCGCTAAAACAGCCTCCAATCGCTCTGAAACGCTCATTTTTGACATAAGCCACTTTTCACCTTTAATGAATGAAATTCCAGGTAAAAACTCCTTTGCCATGAAGAAGATCCAAATTCAACCAGTTCAGGCTAGTAAACCTGTTTGAAAGACCTTTTTTCAGTGAAATGCAGCTTAGTGCAAAAACAGGCTGCTCTCGCTCTGAAACGCTCATTTTTCACATAAGCCACTTTTCAGCGCTAAAACAGCCTCCAATCGCTCTGAAACGCTCATTTTTGACATAAGCCACTTTTCACCTTTAATGAATGAAATTCCAGGTAAAAACTCCTTTGCCATGAAGAAGATCCAAATTCAACCAGTTCAGGCTAGTAAACCTGTTTGAAAGACCTTTTTTCAGTGAAATGCAGCTTAGTGCAAAAACAGGCTGCTCTCGCTCTGAAACGCTCATTTTTCACATAAGCCACTTTTCAGCCTTAGGCGACTGTACAGTGCTAAAACAGCCTCCAATCGCTCTGAAACGCTCATTTTTGACATAATCCACTTTTCACCTTTAATGAATGAAATTCCAGGTAAAAACTCCTTTGCCATGAAGAAGATCCAAATTCAACCAGTTCAGGCTAGTAAACCTGTTTGAAAGACCTTTTTTCAGTGAAATGCAGCTTAGTGCAAAAACAGGCTGCTCTCGCTCTGAAACGCTCATTTTTCACATAAGCCACTTTTCAGCCTTCGGCGACTGTACAGTGCTAAAACAGCCTCCAATCGCTCTGAAACGCTCATTTTTCACATAAGCCACTTTTCAGCCTTAGGCGACTGTACAGTGCTAAAACAGCCTGCTCTCGCTCTGAAACGCTCATTTTTCACAAAAGCCACTTTTCAGCGCTAAAACAGCCTCCAATCGCTCTGAAACGCTCATTTTTGACATAATCCACTTTTCACCTTTAATGAATGAAATTCCAGGTAAAAACTCCTTTGCCATGAAGAAGATCCAAATTCAACCAGTTCAGGCTAGTAAACCTGTTTGAAAGACCTTTTTTCAGTGAAATGCAGCTTAGTGCAAAAACAGGCTGCTCTCGCTCTGAAACGCTCATTTTTCACATAAGCCACTTTTCAGCCTTAGGCGACTGTACAGTGCTAAAACAGCCTCCAATCGCTCTGAAACGCTCATTTATGACATAATCCACTTTTCACCTTTAATGAATGAAATTCCAGGTAAAAACTCCTTTGCCATGAAGAAGATCCAAATTCAACCAGTTCAGGCTAGTAAACCTGTTTGAAAGACCTTTTTTCAGTGAAATGCAGCTTAGTGCAAAAACAGGCTGCTCTCGCTCTGAAACGCTCATTTTTCACATAAGCCACTTTTCAGCGCTAAAACAGCCTCCAATCGCTCTGAAACGCTCATTTTTGACATAAGCCACTTTTCACCTTTAATGAATGAAATTCCAGGTAAAAACTCCTTTGCCATGAAGAAGATCCAAATTCAACCAGTTCAGGCTAGTAAACCTGTTTGAAAGACCTTTTTTCAGTGAAATGCAGCTTAGTGCAAAAACAGGCTGCTCTCGCTCTGAAACGCTCATTTTTCACATAAGCCACTTTTCAGCGCTAAAACAGCCTCCAATCGCTCTGAAACGCTCATTTTTGACATAAGCCACTTTTCACCTTTAATGAATGAAATTCCAGGTAAAAACTCCTTTGCCATGAAGAAGATCCAAATTCAACCAGTTCAGGCTAGTAAACCTGTTTGAAAGACCTTTTTTCAGTGAAATGCAGCTTAGTGCAAAAACAGGCTGCTCTCGCTCTGAAACGCTCATTTTTCACATAAGCCACTTTTCAGCCTTAGGCGACTGTACAGTGCTAAAACAGCCTCCAATCGCTCTGAAACGCTCATTTTTGACATAATCCACTTTTCACCTTTAATGAATGAAATTCCAGGTAAAAACTCCTTTGCCATGAAGAAGATCCAAATTCAACCAGTTCAGGCTAGTAAACCTGTTTGAAAGACCTTTTTTCAGTGAAATGCAGCTTAGTGCAAAAACAGGCTGCTCTCGCTCTGAAACGCTCATTTTTCACATAAGCCACTTTTCAGCCTTCGGCGACTGTACAGTGCTAAAACAGCCTCCAATCGCTCTGAAACGCTCATTTTTCACATAAGCCACTTTTCAGCCTTAGGCGACTGTACAGTGCTAAAACAGCCTGCTCTCGCTCTGAAACGCTCATTTTTCACAAAAGCCACTTTTCAGCGCTAAAACAGCCTCCAATCGCTCTGAAACGCTCATTTTTGACATAATCCACTTTTCACCTTTAATGAATGAAATTCCAGGTAAAAACTCCTTTGCCATGAAGAAGATCCAAATTCAACCAGTTCAGGCTAGTAAACCTGTTTGAAAGACCTTTTTTCAGTGAAATGCAGCTTAGTGCAAAAACAGGCTGCTCTCGCTCTGAAACGCTCATTTTTCACATAAGCCACTTTTCAGCCTTAGGCGACTGTACAGTGCTAAAACAGCCTCCAATCGCTCTGAAACGCTCATTTATGACATAATCCACTTTTCACCTTTAATGAATGAAATTCCAGGTAAAAACTCCTTTGCCATGAAGAAGATCCAAATTCAACCAGTTCAGGCTAGTAAACCTGTTTGAAAGACCTTTTTTCAGTGAAATGCAGCTTAGTGCAAAAACAGGCTGCTCTCGCTCTGAAACGCTCATTTTTCACATAAGCCACTTTTCAGCGCTAAAACAGCCTCCAATCGCTCTGAAACGCTCATTTTTGACATAAGCCACTTTTCACCTTTAATGAATGAAATTCCAGGTAAAAACTCCTTTGCCATGAAGAAGATCCAAATTCAACCAGTTCAGGCTAGTAAACCTGTTTGAAAGACCTTTTTTCAGTGAAATGCAGCTTAGTGCAAAAACAGGCTGCTCTCGCTCTGAAACGCTCATTTTTCACATAAGCCACTTTTCAGCGCTAAAACAGCCTCCAATCGCTCTGAAACGCTCATTTTTGACATAAGCCACTTTTCACCTTTAATGAATGAAATTCCAGGTAAAAACTCCTTTGCCATGAAGAAGATCCAAATTCAACCAGTTCAGGCTAGTAAACCTGTTTGAAAGACCTTTTTTCAGTGAAATGCAGCTTAGTGCAAAAACAGGCTGCTCTCGCTCTGAAACGCTCATTTTTCACATAAGCCACTTTTCAGCGCTAAAACAGCCTCCAATCGCTCTGAAACGCTCATTTTTGACATAATCCACATTTCACCTTTAATGAATGAAATTCCAGGTAAAAACTCCTTTGCCATGAAGAAGATCCAAATTCAACCAGTTCAGGCTAGTAAACCTGTTTGAAAGACCTTTTTTCAGTGAAATGCAGCTTAGTGCAAAAACAGGCTGCTCTCGCTCTGAAACGCTCATTTTTCACATAAGCCACTTTTCAGCCTTAGGCGACTGTACAGTGCTAAAACAGCCTCCAATCGCTCTGAAACGCTCATTTTTGACATAAGCCACTTTTCACCTTTAATGAATGAAATTCCAGGTAAAAACTCCTTTGCCATGAAGAAGATCCAAATTCAACCAGTTCAGGCTAGTAAACCTGTTTGAAAGACCTTTTTTCAGTGAAATGCAGCTTAGTGCAAAAACAGGCTGCTCTCGCTCTGAAACGCTCATTTTTCACATAAGCCACTTTTCAGCGCTAAAACAGCCTCCAATCGCTCTGAAACGCTCATTTTTGACATAAGCCACTTTTCACCTTTAATGAATGAAATTCCAGGTAAAAACTCCTTTGCCATGAAGAAGATCCAAATTCAACCAGTTCAGGCTAGTAAACCTGTTTGAAAGACCTTTTTTCAGTGAAATGCAGCTTAGTGCAAAAACAGGCTGCTCTCGCTCTGAAACGCTCATTTTTCACATAAGCCACTTTTCAGCCTTAGGCGACTGTACAGTGCTAAAACAGCCTCCAATCGCTCTGAAACGCTCATTTTTGACATAATCCACTTTTCACCTTTAATGAATGAAATTCCAGGTAAAAACTCCTTTGCCATGAAGAAGATCCAAATTCAACCAGTTCAGGCTAGTAAACCTGTTTGAAAGACCTTTTTTCAGTGAAATGCAGCTTAGTGCAAAAACAGGCTGCTCTCGCTCTGAAACGCTCATTTTTCACATAAGCCACTTTTCACCTTTAATGAATGAAATTCCAGGTAAAAACTCCTTTGCCATGAAGAAGATCCAAATTCAACCAGTTCAGGCTAGTAAACCTGTTTGAAAGACCTTTTTTCAGTGAAATGCAGCTTAGTGCAAAAACAGGCTGCTCTCGCTCTGAAACGCTCATTTTTCACATAAGCCACTTTTCAGCCTTAGGCGACTGTACAGTGCTAAAACAGCCTCCAATCGCTCTGAAACGCTCATTTTTGACATAATCCACTTTTCACCTTTAATGAATGAAATTCCAGGTAAAAACTCCTTTGCCATGAAGAAGATCCAAATTCAACCAGTTCAGGCTAGTAAACCTGTTTGAAAGACCTTTTTTCAGTGAAATGCAGCTTAGTGCAAAAACAGGCTGCTCTCGCTCTGAAACGCTCATTTTTCACATAAGCCACTTTTCAGCCTTAGGCGACTGTACAGTGCTAAAACAGCCTGCTCTCGCTCTGAAACGCTCATTTTTCACAAAAGCCACTTTTCAGCGCTAAAACAGCCTCCAATCGCTCTGAAACGCTCATTTTTGACATAATCCACTTTTCACCTTTAATGAATGAAATTCCAGGTAAAAACTCCTTTGCCATGAAGAAGATCCAAATTCAACCAGTTCAGGCTAGTAAACCTGTTTGAAAGACCTTTTTTCAGTGAAATGCAGCTTAGTGCAAAAACAGGCTGCTCTCGCTCTGAAACGCTCATTTTTCACATAAGCCACTTTTCAGCGCTAAAACAGCCTCCAATCGCTCTGAAACGCTCATTTTTGACATAATCCACTTTTCACCTTTAATGAATGAAATTCCAGGTAAAAACTCCTTTGCCATGAAGAAGATCCAAATTCAACCAGTTCAGGCTAGTAAACCTGTTTGAAAAGACCTTTTTTCAGTGAAATGCAGCTTAGTGCAAAAACAGGCTGCTCTCGCTCTGAAACGCTCATTTTTCACATAAGCCACTTTTCAGCCTTAGGCGACTGTACAGTGCTAAAACAGCCTCCAATCGCTCTGAAACGCTCATTTATGACATAATCCACTTTTCACCTTTAATGAATGAAATTCCAGGTAAAAACTCCTTTGCCATGAAGAAGATCCAAATTCAACCAGTTCAGGCTAGTAAACCTGTTTGAAAGACCTTTTTTCAGTGAAATGCAGCTTAGTGCAAAAACAGGCTGCTCTCGCTCTGAAACGCTCATTTTTCACATAAGCCACTTTTCAGCCTTAGGCGACTGTACAGTGCTAAAACAGCCTCCAATCGCTCTGAAACGCTCATTTTTGACATAATCCACTTTTCACCTTTAATGAATGAAATTCCAGGTAAAAACTCCTTTGCCATGAAGAAGATCCAAATTCAACCAGTTCAGGCTAGTAAACCTGTTTGAAAGACCTTTTTTCAGTGAAATGCAGCTTAGTGCAAAAACAGGCTGCTCTCGCTCTGAAACGCTCATTTTTCACATAAGCCACTTTTCAGCCTTCGGCGACTGTACAGTGCTAAAACAGCCTCCAATCGCTCTGAAACGCTCATTTTTCACATAAGCCACTTTTCAGCCTTAGGCGACTGTACAGTGCTAAAACAGCCTGCTCTCGCTCTGAAACGCTCATTTTTCACAAAAGCCACTTTTCAGCGCTAAAACAGCCTCCAATCGCTCTGAAACGCTCATTTTTGACATAATCCACTTTTCACCTTTAATGAATGAAATTCCAGGTAAAAACTCCTTTGCCATGAAGAAGATCCAAATTCAACCAGTTCAGGCTAGTAAACCTGTTTGAAAGACCTTTTTTCAGTGAAATGCAGCTTAGTGCAAAAACAGGCTGCTCTCGCTCTGAAACGCTCATTTTTCACATAAGCCACTTTTCAGCCTTAGGCGACTGTACAGTGCTAAAACAGCCTCCAATCGCTCTGAAACGCTCATTTATGACATAATCCACTTTTCACCTTTAATGAATGAAATTCCAGGTAAAAACTCCTTTGCCATGAAGAAGATCCAAATTCAACCAGTTCAGGCTAGTAAACCTGTTTGAAAGACCTTTTTTCAGTGAAATGCAGCTTAGTGCAAAAACAGGCTGCTCTCGCTCTGAAACGCTCATTTTTCACATAAGCCACTTTTCAGCGCTAAAACAGCCTCCAATCGCTCTGAAACGCTCATTTTTGACATAAGCCACTTTTCACCTTTAATGAATGAAATTCCAGGTAAAAACTCCTTTGCCATGAAGAAGATCCAAATTCAACCAGTTCAGGCTAGTAAACCTGTTTGAAAGACCTTTTTTCAGTGAAATGCAGCTTAGTGCAAAAACAGGCTGCTCTCGCTCTGAAACGCTCATTTTTCACATAAGCCACTTTTCAGCGCTAAAACAGCCTCCAATCGCTCTGAAACGCTCATTTTTGACATAAGCCACTTTTCACCTTTAATGAATGAAATTCCAGGTAAAAACTCCTTTGCCATGAAGAAGATCCAAATTCAACCAGTTCAGGCTAGTAAACCTGTTTGAAAGACCTTTTTTCAGTGAAATGCAGCTTAGTGCAAAAACAGGCTGCTCTCGCTCTGAAACGCTCATTTTTCACATAAGCCACTTTTCAGCGCTAAAACAGCCTCCAATCGCTCTGAAACGCTCATTTTTGACATAATCCACATTTCACCTTTAATGAATGAAATTCCAGGTAAAAACTCCTTTGCCATGAAGAAGATCCAAATTCAACCAGTTCAGGCTAGTAAACCTGTTTGAAAGACCTTTTTTCAGTGAAATGCAGCTTAGTGCAAAAACAGGCTGCTCTCGCTCTGAAACGCTCATTTTTCACATAAGCCACTTTTCAGCCTTAGGCGACTGTACAGTGCTAAAACAGCCTCCAATCGCTCTGAAACGCTCATTTTTGACATAAGCCACTTTTCACCTTTAATGAATGAAATTCCAGGTAAAAACTCCTTTGCCATGAAGAAGATCCAAATTCAACCAGTTCAGGCTAGTAAACCTGTTTGAAAGACCTTTTTTCAGTGAAATGCAGCTTAGTGCAAAAACAGGCTGCTCTCGCTCTGAAACGCTCATTTTTCACATAAGCCACTTTTCAGCGCTAAAACAGCCTCCAATCGCTCTGAAACGCTCATTTTTGACATAAGCCACTTTTCACCTTTAATGAATGAAATTCCAGGTAAAAACTCCTTTGCCATGAAGAAGATCCAAATTCAACCAGTTCAGGCTAGTAAACCTGTTTGAAAGACCTTTTTTCAGTGAAATGCAGCTTAGTGCAAAAACAGGCTGCTCTCGCTCTGAAACGCTCATTTTTCACATAAGCCACTTTTCAGCCTTAGGCGACTGTACAGTGCTAAAACAGCCTCCAATCGCTCTGAAACGCTCATTTTTGACATAATCCACTTTTCACCTTTAATGAATGAAATTCCAGGTAAAAACTCCTTTGCCATGAAGAAGATCCAAATTCAACCAGTTCAGGCTAGTAAACCTGTTTGAAAGACCTTTTTTCAGTGAAATGCAGCTTAGTGCAAAAACAGGCTGCTCTCGCTCTGAAACGCTCATTTTTCACATAAGCCACTTTTCACCTTTAATGAATGAAATTCCAGGTAAAAACTCCTTTGCCATGAAGAAGATCCAAATTCAACCAGTTCAGGCTAGTAAACCTGTTTGAAAGACCTTTTTTCAGTGAAATGCAGCTTAGTGCAAAAACAGGCTGCTCTCGCTCTGAAACGCTCATTTTTCACATAAGCCACTTTTCAGCCTTAGGCGACTGTACAGTGCTAAAACAGCCTCCAATCGCTCTGAAACGCTCATTTTTGACATAATCCACTTTTCACCTTTAATGAATGAAATTCCAGGTAAAAACTCCTTTGCCATGAAGAAGATCCAAATTCAACCAGTTCAGGCTAGTAAACCTGTTTGAAAGACCTTTTTTCAGTGAAATGCAGCTTAGTGCAAAAACAGGCTGCTCTCGCTCTGAAACGCTCATTTTTCACATAAGCCACTTTTCAGCCTTAGGCGACTGTACAGTGCTAAAACAGCCTGCTCTCGCTCTGAAACGCTCATTTTTCACAAAAGCCACTTTTCAGCGCTAAAACAGCCTCCAATCGCTCTGAAACGCTCATTTTTGACATAATCCACTTTTCACCTTTAATGAATGAAATTCCAGGTAAAAACTCCTTTGCCATGAAGAAGATCCAAATTCAACCAGTTCAGGCTAGTAAACCTGTTTGAAAGACCTTTTTTCAGTGAAATGCAGCTTAGTGCAAAAACAGGCTGCTCTCGCTCTGAAACGCTCATTTTTCACATAAGCCACTTTTCAGCGCTAAAACAGCCTCCAATCGCTCTGAAACGCTCATTTTTGACATAATCCACTTTTCACCTTTAATGAATGAAATTCCAGGTAAAAACTCCTTTGCCATGAAGAAGATCCAAATTCAACCAGTTCAGGCTAGTAAACCTGTTTGAAAAGACCTTTTTTCAGTGAAATGCAGCTTAGTGCAAAAACAGGCTGCTCTCGCTCTGAAACGCTCATTTTTCACATAAGCCACTTTTCAGCCTTAGGCGACTGTACAGTGCTAAAACAGCCTCCAATCGCTCTGAAACGCTCATTTATGACATAATCCACTTTTCACCTTTAATGAATGAAATTCCAGGTAAAAACTCCTTTGCCATGAAGAAGATCCAAATTCAACCAGTTCAGGCTAGTAAACCTGTTTGAAAGACCTTTTTTCAGTGAAATGCAGCTTAGTGCAAAAACAGGCTGCTCTCGCTCTGAAACGCTCATTTTTCACATAAGCCACTTTTCAGCGCTAAAACAGCCTCCAATCGCTCTGAAACGCTCATTTTTGACATAAGCCACTTTTCACCTTTAATGAATGAAATTCCAGGTAAAAACTCCTTTGCCATGAAGAAGATCCAAATTCAACCAGTTCAGGCTAGTAAACCTGTTTGAAAGACCTTTTTTCAGTGAAATGCAGCTTAGTGCAAAAACAGGCTGCTCTCGCTCTGAAACGCTCATTTTTCACATAAGCCACTTTTCAGCGCTAAAACAGCCTCCAATCGCTCTGAAACGCTCATTTTTGACATAAGCCACTTTTCACCTTTAATGAATGAAATTCCAGGTAAAAACTCCTTTGCCATGAAGAAGATCCAAATTCAACCAGTTCAGGCTAGTAAACCTGTTTGAAAGACCTTTTTTCAGTGAAATGCAGCTTAGTGCAAAAACAGGCTGCTCTCGCTCTGAAACGCTCATTTTTCACATAAGCCACTTTTCAGCGCTAAAACAGCCTCCAATCGCTCTGAAACGCTCATTTTTGACATAATCCACATTTCACCTTTAATGAATGAAATTCCAGGTAAAAACTCCTTTGCCATGAAGAAGATCCAAATTCAACCAGTTCAGGCTAGTAAACCTGTTTGAAAGACCTTTTTTCAGTGAAATGCAGCTTAGTGCAAAAACAGGCTGCTCTCGCTCTGAAACGCTCATTTTTCACATAAGCCACTTTTCAGCCTTAGGCGACTGTACAGTGCTAAAACAGCCTCCAATCGCTCTGAAACGCTCATTTTTGACATAAGCCACTTTTCACCTTTAATGAATGAAATTCCAGGTAAAAACTCCTTTGCCATGAAGAAGATCCAAATTCAACCAGTTCAGGCTAGTAAACCTGTTTGAAAGACCTTTTTTCAGTGAAATGCAGCTTAGTGCAAAAACAGGCTGCTCTCGCTCTGAAACGCTCATTTTTCACATAAGCCACTTTTCAGCCTTAGGCGACTGTACAGTGCTAAAACAGCCTCCAATCGCTCTGAAACGCTCATTTTTGACATAATCCACTTTTCACCTTTAATGAATGAAATTCCAGGTAAAAACTCCTTTGCCATGAAGAAGATCCAAATTCAACCAGTTCAGGCTAGTAAACCTGTTTGAAAGACCTTTTTTCAGTGAAATGCAGCTTAGTGCAAAAACAGGCTGCTCTCGCTCTGAAACGCTCATTTTTGACATAAGCCACTTTTCACCTTTAATGAATGAAATTCCAGGTAAAAACTCCTTTGCCATGAAGAAGATCCAAATTCAACCAGTTCAGGCTAGTAAACCTGTTTGAAAGACCTTTTTTCAGTGAAATGCAGCTTAGTGCAAAAACAGGCTGCTCTCGCTCTGAAACGCTCATTTTTCACATAAGCCACTTTTCAGCGCTAAAACAGCCTCCAATCGCTCTGAAACGCTCATTTTTGACATAAGCCACTTTTCACCTTTAATGAATGAAATTCCAGGTAAAAACTCCTTTGCCATGAAGAAGATCCAAATTCAACCAGTTCAGGCTAGTAAACCTGTTTGAAAGACCTTTTTTCAGTGAAATGCAGCTTAGTGCAAAAACAGGCTGCTCTCGCTCTGAAACGCTCATTTTTCACATAAGCCACTTTTCAGCGCTAAAACAGCCTCCAATCGCTCTGAAACGCTCATTTTTGACATAAGCCACTTTTCACCTTTAATGAATGAAATTCCAGGTAAAAACTCCTTTGCCATGAAGAAGATCCAAATTCAACCAGTTCAGGCTAGTAAACCTGTTTGAAAGACCTTTTTTCAGTGAAATGCAGCTTAGTGCAAAAACAGGCTGCTCTCGCTCTGAAACGCTCATTTTTCACATAAGCCACTTTTCAGCGCTAAAACAGCCTCCAATCGCTCTGAAACGCTCATTTTTGACATAATCCACATTTCACCTTTAATGAATGAAATTCCAGGTAAAAACTCCTTTGCCATGAAGAAGATCCAAATTCAACCAGTTCAGGCTAGTAAACCTGTTTGAAAGACCTTTTTTCAGTGAAATGCAGCTTAGTGCAAAAACAGGCTGCTCTCGCTCTGAAACGCTCATTTTTCACATAAGCCACTTTTCAGCCTTAGGCGACTGTACAGTGCTAAAACAGCCTCCAATCGCTCTGAAACGCTCATTTTTGACATAAGCCACTTTTCACCTTTAATGAATGAAATTCCAGGTAAAAACTCCTTTGCCATGAAGAAGATCCAAATTCAACCAGTTCAGGCTAGTAAACCTGTTTGAAAGACCTTTTTTCAGTGAAATGCAGCTTAGTGCAAAAACAGGCTGCTCTCGCTCTGAAACGCTCATTTTTCACATAAGCCACTTTTCAGCCTTAGGCGACTGTACAGTGCTAAAACAGCCTCCAATCGCTCTGAAACGCTCATTTTTGACATAATCCACTTTTCACCTTTAATGAATGAAATTCCAGGTAAAAACTCCTTTGCCATGAAGAAGATCCAAATTCAACCAGTTCAGGCTAGTAAACCTGTTTGAAAGACCTTTTTTCAGTGAAATGCAGCTTAGTGCAAAAACAGGCTGCTCTCGCTCTGAAACGCTCATTTTTCACATAAGCCACTTTTCACCTTTAATGAATGAAATTCCAGGTAAAAACTCCTTTGCCATGAAGAAGATCCAAATTCAACCAGTTCAGGCTAGTAAACCTGTTTGAAAGACCTTTTTTCAGTGAAATGCAGCTTAGTGCAAAAACAGGCTGCTCTCGCTCTGAAACGCTCATTTTTCACATAAGCCACTTTTCAGCCTTAGGCGACTGTACAGTGCTAAAACAGCCTCCAATCGCTCTGAAACGCTCATTTTTGACATAATCCACTTTTCACCTTTAATGAATGAAATTCCAGGTAAAAACTCCTTTGCCATGAAGAAGATCCAAATTCAACCAGTTCAGGCTAGTAAACCTGTTTGAAAGACCTTTTTTCAGTGAAATGCAGCTTAGTGCAAAAACAGGCTGCTCTCGCTCTGAAACGCTCATTTTTCACATAAGCCACTTTTCAGCCTTAGGCGACTGTACAGTGCTAAAACAGCCTGCTCTCGCTCTGAAACGCTCATTTTTCACAAAAGCCACTTTTCAGCGCTAAAACAGCCTCCAATCGCTCTGAAACGCTCATTTTTGACATAATCCACTTTTCACCTTTAATGAATGAAATTCCAGGTAAAAACTCCTTTGCCATGAAGAAGATCCAAATTCAACCAGTTCAGGCTAGTAAACCTGTTTGAAAGACCTTTTTTCAGTGAAATGCAGCTTAGTGCAAAAACAGGCTGCTCTCGCTCTGAAACGCTCATTTTTCACATAAGCCACTTTTCAGCGCTAAAACAGCCTCCAATCGCTCTGAAACGCTCATTTTTGACATAATCCACTTTTCACCTTTAATGAATGAAATTCCAGGTAAAAACTCCTTTGCCATGAAGAAGATCCAAATTCAACCAGTTCAGGCTAGTAAACCTGTTTGAAAAGACCTTTTTTCAGTGAAATGCAGCTTAGTGCAAAAACAGGCTGCTCTCGCTCTGAAACGCTCATTTTTCACATAAGCCACTTTTCAGCCTTAGGCGACTGTACAGTGCTAAAACAGCCTCCAATCGCTCTGAAACGCTCATTTATGACATAATCCACTTTTCACCTTTAATGAATGAAATTCCAGGTAAAAACTCCTTTGCCATGAAGAAGATCCAAATTCAACCAGTTCAGGCTAGTAAACCTGTTTGAAAGACCTTTTTTCAGTGAAATGCAGCTTAGTGCAAAAACAGGCTGCTCTCGCTCTGAAACGCTCATTTTTCACATAAGCCACTTTTCAGCGCTAAAACAGCCTCCAATCGCTCTGAAACGCTCATTTTTGACATAAGCCACTTTTCACCTTTAATGAATGAAATTCCAGGTAAAAACTCCTTTGCCATGAAGAAGATCCAAATTCAACCAGTTCAGGCTAGTAAACCTGTTTGAAAGACCTTTTTTCAGTGAAATGCAGCTTAGTGCAAAAACAGGCTGCTCTCGCTCTGAAACGCTCATTTTTCACATAAGCCACTTTTCAGCGCTAAAACAGCCTCCAATCGCTCTGAAACGCTCATTTTTGACATAAGCCACTTTTCACCTTTAATGAATGAAATTCCAGGTAAAAACTCCTTTGCCATGAAGAAGATCCAAATTCAACCAGTTCAGGCTAGTAAACCTGTTTGAAAGACCTTTTTTCAGTGAAATGCAGCTTAGTGCAAAAACAGGCTGCTCTCGCTCTGAAACGCTCATTTTTCACATAAGCCACTTTTCAGCCTTAGGCGACTGTACAGTGCTAAAACAGCCTCCAATCGCTCTGAAACGCTCATTTTTGACATAATCCACTTTTCACCTTTAATGAATGAAATTCCAGGTAAAAAGTCCTTTGCCATGAAGAAGATCCAAATTCAACCAGTTCAGGCTAGTAAACCTGTTTGAAAGACCTTTTTTCAGTGAAATGCAGCTTAGTGCAAAAACAGGCTGCTCTCGCTCTGAAACGCTCATTTTTCACATAAGCCACTTTTCACCTTTAATGAATGAAATTCCAGGTAAAAACTCCTTTGCCATGAAGAAGATCCAAATTCAACCAGTTCAGGCTAGTAAACCTGTTTGAAAGACCTTTTTTCAGTGAAATGCAGCTTAGTGCAAAAACAGGCTGCTCTCGCTCTGAAACGCTCATTTTTCACATAAGCCACTTTTCAGCCTTAGGCGACTGTACAGTGCTAAAACAGCCTCCAATCGCTCTGAAACGCTCATTTTTGACATAATCCACTTTTCACCTTTAATGAATGAAATTCCAGGTAAAAACTCCTTTGCCATGAAGAAGATCCAAATTCAACCAGTTCAGGCTAGTAAACCTGTTTGAAAGACCTTTTTTCAGTGAAATGCAGCTTAGTGCAAAAACAGGCTGCTCTCGCTCTGAAACGCTCATTTTTCACATAAGCCACTTTTCAGCGCTAAAACAGCCTCCAATCGCTCTGAAACGCTCATTTTTGACATAAGCCACTTTTCACCTTTAATGAATGAAATTCCAGGTAAAAACTCCTTTGCCATGAAGAAGATCCAAATTCAACCAGTTCAGGCTAGTAAACCTGTTTGAAAGACCTTTTTTCAGTGAAATGCAGCTTAGTGCAAAAACAGGCTGCTCTCGCTCTGAAACGCTCATTTTTCACATAAGCCACTTTTCAGCCTTAGGCGACTGTACAGTGCTAAAACAGCCTCCAATCGCTCTGAAACGCTCATTTTTGACATAAGCCACTTTTCACCTTTAATGAATGAAATTCCAGGTAAAAACTCCTTTGCCATGAAGAAGATCCAAATTCAACCAGTTCAGGCTAGTAAACCTGTTTGAAAGACCTTTTTTCAGTGAAATGCAGCTTAGTGCAAAAACAGGCTGCTCTCGCTCTGAAACGCTCATTTTTCACATAAGCCACTTTTCAGCGCTAAAACAGCCTCCAATCGCTCTGAAACGCTCATTTTTGACATAATCCACTTTTCACCTTTAATGAATGAAATTCCAGGTAAAAACTCCTTTGCCATGAAGAAGATCCAAATTCAACCAGTTCAGGCTAGTAAACCTGTTTGAAAGACCTTTTTTCAGTGAAATGCAGCTTAGTGCAAAAACAGGCTGCTCTCGCTCTGAAACGCTCATTTTTCACATAAGCCACTTTTCAGCCTTAGGCGACTGTACAGTGCTAAAACAGCCTCCAATCGCTCTGAAACGCTCATTTTTGACATAAGCCACTTTTCACCTTTAATGAATGAAATTCCAGGTAAAAACTCCTTTGCCATGAAGAAGATCCAAATTCAACCAGTTCAGGCTAGTAAACCTGTTTGAAAGACCTTTTTTCAGTGAAATGCAGCTTAGTGCAAAAACAGGCTGCTCTCGCTCTGAAACGCTCATTTTTCACATAAGCCACTTTTCAGCCTTAGGCGACTGTACAGTGCTAAAACAGCCTGCTCTCGCTCTGAAACGCTCATTTTTCACAAAAGCCACTTTTCAGCGCTAAAACAGCCTCCAATCGCTCTGAAACGCTCATTTTTGACATAAGCCACTTTTCACCTTTAATGAATGAAATTCCAGGTAAAAACTCCTTTGCCATGAAGAAGATCCAAATTCAACCAGTTCAGGCTAGTAAACCTGTTTGAAAGACCTTTTTTCAGTGAAATGCAGCTTAGTGCAAAAACAGGCTGCTCTCGCTCTGAAACGCTCATTTTTCACATAAGCCACTTTTCAGCGCTAAAACAGCCTCCAATCGCTCTGAAACGCTCATTTTTGACATAAGCCACTTTTCACCTTTAATGAATGAAATTCCAGGTAAAAACTCCTTTGCCATGAAGAAGATCCAAATTCAACCAGTTCAGGCTAGTAAACCTGTTTGAAAGACCTTTTTTCAGTGAAATGCAGCTTAGTGCAAAAACAGGCTGCTCTCGCTCTGAAACGCTCATTTTTCACATAAGCCACTTTTCAGCCTTAGGCGACTGTACAGTGCTAAAACAGCCTCCAATCGCTCTGAAACGCTCATTTTTGACATAAGCCACTTTTCACCTTTAATGAATGAAATTCCAGGTAAAAACTCCTTTGCCATGAAGAAGATCCAAATTCAACCAGTTCAGGCTAGTAAACCTGTTTGAAAGACCTTTTTTCAGTGAAATGCAGCTTAGTGCAAAAACAGGCTGCTCTCGCTCTGAAACGCTCATTTTTCACATAAGCCACTTTTCAGCGCTAAAACAGCCTCCAATCGCTCTGAAACGCTCATTTTTGACATAATCCACTTTTCACCTTTAATGAATGAAATTCCAGGTAAAAACTCCTTTGCCATGAAGAAGATCCAAATTCAACCAGTTCAGGCTAGTAAACCTGTTTGAAAGACCTTTTTTCAGTGAAATGCAGCTTAGTGCAAAAACAGGCTGCTCTCGCTCTGAAACGCTCATTTTTCACATAAGCCACTTTTCAGCCTTAGGCGACTGTACAGTGCTAAAACAGCCTCCAATCGCTCTGAAACGCTCATTTTTGACATAAGCCACTTTTCACCTTTAATGAATGAAATTCCAGGTAAAAACTCCTTTGCCATGAAGAAGATCCAAATTCAACCAGTTCAGGCTAGTAAACCTGTTTGAAAGACCTTTTTTCAGTGAAATGCAGCTTAGTGCAAAAACAGGCTGCTCTCGCTCTGAAACGCTCATTTTTCACATAAGCCACTTTTCAGCCTTAGGCGACTGTACAGTGCTAAAACAGCCTCCAATCGCTCTGAAACGCTCATTTTTGACATAAGCCACTTTTCACCTTTAATGAATGAAATTCCAGGTAAAAACTCCTTTGCCATGAAGAAGATCCAAATTCAACCAGTTCAGGCTAGTAAACCTGTTTGAAAAGACCTTTTTTCAGTGAAATGCAGCTTAGTGCAAAAACAGGCTGCTCTCGCTCTGAAACGCTCATTTTTCACATAAGCCACTTTTCAGCCTTAGGCGACTGTACAGTGCTAAAACAGCCTCCAATCGCTCTGAAACGCTCATTTTTGACATAAGCCACTTTTCACCTTTAATGAATGAAATTCCAGGTAAAAACTCATTTGCCATGAAGAAGATCCAAATTCAACCAGTTCAGGCTAGTAAACCTGTTTGAAAGACCTTTTTTCAGTGAAATGCAGCTTAGTGCAAAAACAGGCTGCTCTCGCTCTGAAACGCTCATTTTTCACATAAGCCACTTTTCAGCGCTAAAACAGCCTCCAATCGCTCTGAAACGCTCATTTTTGACATAAGCCACTTTTCACCTTTAATGAATGAAATTCCAGGTAAAAACTCCTTTGCCATGAAGAAGATCCAAATTCAACCAGTTCAGGCTAGTAAACCTGTTTGAAAGACCTTTTTTCAGTGAAATGCAGCTTAGTGCAAAAACAGGCTGCTCTCGCTCTGAAACGCTCATTTTTCACATAAGCCACTTTTCAGCGCTAAAACAGCCTCCAATCGCTCTGAAACGCTCATTTTTGACATAAGCCACTTTTCACCTTTAATGAATGAAATTCCAGGTAAAAACTCCTTTGCCATGAAGAAGATCCAAATTCAACCAGTTCAGGCTAGTAAACCTGTTTGAAAGACCTTTTTTCAGTGAAATGCAGCTTAGTGCAAAAACAGGCTGCTCTCGCTCTGAAACGCTCATTTTTCACATAAGCCACTTTTCAGCCTTAGGCGACTGTACAGTGCTAAAACAGCCTCCAATCGCTCTGAAACGCTCATTTTTGACATAAGCCACTTTTCACCTTTAATGAATGAAATTCCAGGTAAAAACTCCTTTGCCATGAAGAAGATCCAAATTCAACCAGTTCAGGCTAGTAAACCTGTTTGAAAGACCTTTTTTCAGTGAAATGCAGCTTAGTGCAAAAACAGGCTGCTCTCGCTCTGAAACGCTCATTTTTCACATAAGCCACTTTTCAGCCTTAGGCGACTGTACAGTGCTAAAACAGCCTCCAATCGCTCTGAAACGCTCATTTTTGACATAAGCCACTTTTCACCTTTAATGAATGAAATTCCAGGTAAAAACTCCTTTGCCATGAAGAAGATCCAAATTCAACCAGTTCAGGCTAGTAAACCTGTTTGAAAGACCTTTTTTCAGTGAAATGCAGCTTAGTGCAAAAACAGGCTGCTCTCGCTCTGAAACGCTCATTTTTCACATAAGCCACTTTTCAGCCTTAGGCGACTGTACAGTGCTAAAACAGCCTCCAATCGCTCTGAAACGCTCATTTTTGACATAAGCCACTTTTCACCTTTAATGAATGAAATTCCAGGTAAAAACTCCTTTGCCATGAAGAAGATCCAAATTCAACCAGTTCAGGCTAGTAAACCTGTTTGAAAAGACCTTTTTTCAGTGAAATGCAGCTTAGTGCAAAAACAGGCTGCTCTCGCTCTGAAACGCTCATTTTTCACATAAGCCACTTTTCAGCCTTAGGCGACTGTACAGTGCTAAAACAGCCTGCTCTCGCTCTGAAACGCTCATTTTTCACAAAAGCCACTTTTCAGCGCTAAAACAGCCTCCAATCGCTCTGAAACGCTCATTTTTGACATAAGCCACTTTTCACCTTTAATGAATGAAATTCCAGGTAAAAACTCCTTTGCCATGAAGAAGATCCAAATTCAACCAGTTCAGGCTAGTAAACCTGTTTGAAAGACCTTTTTTCAGTGAAATGCAGCTTAGTGCAAAAACAGGCTGCTCTCGCTCTGAAACGCTCATTTTTCACATAAGCCACTTTTCAGCGCTAAAACAGCCTCCAATCGCTCTGAAACGCTCATTTTTGACATAAGCCACTTTTCACCTTTAATGAATGAAATTCCAGGTAAAAACTCCTTTGCCATGAAGAAGATCCAAATTCAACCAGTTCAGGCTAGTAAACCTGTTTGAAAGACCTTTTTTCAGTGAAATGCAGCTTAGTGCAAAAACAGGCTGCTCTCGCTCTGAAACGCTCATTTTTCACATAAGCCACTTTTCAGCCTTAGGCGACTGTACAGTGCTAAAACAGCCTCCAATCGCTCTGAAACGCTCATTTTTGACATAAGCCACTTTTCACCTTTAATGAATGAAATTCCAGGTAAAAACTCCTTTGCCATGAAGAAGATCCAAATTCAACCAGTTCAGGCTAGTAAACCTGTTTGAAAGACCTTTTTTCAGTGAAATGCAGCTTAGTGCAAAAACAGGCTGCTCTCGCTCTGAAACGCTCATTTTTCACATAAGCCACTTTTCAGCGCTAAAACAGCCTCCAATCGCTCTGAAACGCTCATTTTTGACATAATCCACTTTTCACCTTTAATGAATGAAATTCCAGGTAAAAACTCCTTTGCCATGAAGAAGATCCAAATTCAACCAGTTCAGGCTAGTAAACCTGTTTGAAAGACCTTTTTTCAGTGAAATGCAGCTTAGTGCAAAAACAGGCTGCTCTCGCTCTGAAACGCTCATTTTTCACATAAGCCACTTTTCAGCCTTAGGCGACTGTACAGTGCTAAAACAGCCTCCAATCGCTCTGAAACGCTCATTTTTGACATAAGCCACTTTTCACCTTTAATGAATGAAATTCCAGGTAAAAACTCCTTTGCCATGAAGAAGATCCAAATTCAACCAGTTCAGGCTAGTAAACCTGTTTGAAAGACCTTTTTTCAGTGAAATGCAGCTTAGTGCAAAAACAGGCTGCTCTCGCTCTGAAACGCTCATTTTTCACATAAGCCACTTTTCAGCCTTAGGCGACTGTACAGTGCTAAAACAGCCTCCAATCGCTCTGAAACGCTCATTTTTGACATAAGCCACTTTTCACCTTTAATGAATGAAATTCCAGGTAAAAACTCCTTTGCCATGAAGAAGATCCAAATTCAACCAGTTCAGGCTAGTAAACCTGTTTGAAAAGACCTTTTTTCAGTGAAATGCAGCTTAGTGCAAAAACAGGCTGCTCTCGCTCTGAAACGCTCATTTTTCACATAAGCCACTTTTCAGCCTTAGGCGACTGTACAGTGCTAAAACAGCCTCCAATCGCTCTGAAACGCTCATTTTTGACATAAGCCACTTTTCACCTTTAATGAATGAAATTCCAGGTAAAAACTCATTTGCCATGAAGAAGATCCAAATTCAACCAGTTCAGGCTAGTAAACCTGTTTGAAAGACCTTTTTTCAGTGAAATGCAGCTTAGTGCAAAAACAGGCTGCTCTCGCTCTGAAACGCTCATTTTTCACATAAGCCACTTTTCAGCGCTAAAACAGCCTCCAATCGCTCTGAAACGCTCATTTTTGACATAAGCCACTTTTCACCTTTAATGAATGAAATTCCAGGTAAAAACTCCTTTGCCATGAAGAAGATCCAAATTCAACCAGTTCAGGCTAGTAAACCTGTTTGAAAGACCTTTTTTCAGTGAAATGCAGCTTAGTGCAAAAACAGGCTGCTCTCGCTCTGAAACGCTCATTTTTCACATAAGCCACTTTTCAGCGCTAAAACAGCCTCCAATCGCTCTGAAACGCTCATTTTTGACATAAGCCACTTTTCACCTTTAATGAATGAAATTCCAGGTAAAAACTCCTTTGCCATGAAGAAGATCCAAATTCAACCAGTTCAGGCTAGTAAACCTGTTTGAAAGACCTTTTTTCAGTGAAATGCAGCTTAGTGCAAAAACAGGCTGCTCTCGCTCTGAAACGCTCATTTTTCACATAAGCCACTTTTCAGCCTTAGGCGACTGTACAGTGCTAAAACAGCCTCCAATCGCTCTGAAACGCTCATTTTTGACATAAGCCACTTTTCACCTTTAATGAATGAAATTCCAGGTAAAAACTCCTTTGCCATGAAGAAGATCCAAATTCAACCAGTTCAGGCTAGTAAACCTGTTTGAAAGACCTTTTTTCAGTGAAATGCAGCTTAGTGCAAAAACAGGCTGCTCTCGCTCTGAAACGCTCATTTTTCACATAAGCCACTTTTCAGCCTTAGGCGACTGTACAGTGCTAAAACAGCCTCCAATCGCTCTGAAACGCTCATTTTTGACATAAGCCACTTTTCACCTTTAATGAATGAAATTCCAGGTAAAAACTCCTTTGCCATGAAGAAGATCCAAATTCAACCAGTTCAGGCTAGTAAACCTGTTTGAAAAGACCTTTTTTCAGTGAAATGCAGCTTAGTGCAAAAACAGGCTGCTCTCGCTCTGAAACGCTCATTTTTCACATAAGCCACTTTTCAGCCTTAGGCGACTGTACAGTGCTAAAACAGCCTCCAATCGCTCTGAAACGCTCATTTTTGACATAATCCACTTTTCACCTTTAATGAATGAAATTCCAGGCAAAAACTCCTTTGCCATGAAGAAGATCCAAATTCAACCAGTTCAGGCTAGTAAACCTGTTTGAAAGACCTTTTTTCAGTGAAATGCAGCTTAGTGCAAAAACAGGCTGCTCTCGCTCTGAAACGCTCATTTTTCACATAAGCCACTTTTCAGCGCTAAAACAGCCTCCAATCGCTCTGAAACGCTCATTTTTGACATAATCCACTTTTCACCTTTAATGAATGAAATTCCAGGTAAAAACTCCTTTGCCATGAAGAAGATCCAAATTCAACCAGTTCAGGCTAGTAAACCTGTTTGAAAGACCTTTTTTCAGTGAAATGCAGCTTAGTGCAAAAACAGGCTGCTCTCGCTCTGAAACGCTCATTTTTCACATAAGCCACTTTTCAGCCTTAGGCGACTGTACAGTGCTAAAACAGCCTCCAATCGCTCTGAAACGCTCATTTTTGACATAATCCACTTTTCACCTTTAATGAATGAAATTCCAGGTAAAAACTCCTTTGCCATGAAGAAGATCCAAATTCAACCAGTTCAGGCTAGTAAACCTGTTTGAAAGACCTTTTTTCAGTGAAATGCAGCTTAGTGCAAAAACAGGCTGCTCTCGCTCTGAAACGCTCATTTTTCACATAAGCCACTTTTCAGCGCTAAAACAGCCTCCAATCGCTCTGAAACGCTCATTTTTGACATAAGCCACTTTTCAGCCTTAATGAATGAAATTCCAGGTAAAAACTCCTTTGCCATGAAGAAGATCCAAATTCAACCAGTTCAGGCTAGTAAACCTGTTTGAAAGACCTTTTTTCAGTGAAATGCAGCTTAGTGCAAAAACAGGCTGCTCTCGCTCTGAAACGCTCATTTTTCACATAAGCCACTTTTCAGCCTTAGGCGACTGTACAGTGCTAAAACAGCCTCCAATCGCTCTGAAACGCTCATTTTTGACATAATCCACTTTTCACCTTTAATGAATGAAATTCCAGGTAAAAACTCCTTTGCCATGAAGAAGATCCAAATTCAACCAGTTCAGGCTAGTAAACCTGTTTGAAAGACCTTTTTTCAGTGAAATGCAGCTTAGTGCAAAAACAGGCTGCTCTCGCTCTGAAACGCTCATTTTTCACATAAGCCACTTTTCAGCGCTAAAACAGCCTCCAATCGCTCTGAAACGCTCATTTTTGACATAAGCCACTTTTCACCTTTAATGAATGAAATTCCAGGTAAAAACTCCTTTGCCATGAAGAAGATCCAAATTCAACCAGTTCAGGCTAGTAAACCTGTTTGAAAGACCTTTTTTCAGTGAAATGCAGCTTAGTGCAAAAACAGGCTGCTCTCGCTCTGAAACGCTCATTTTTCACATAAGCCACTTTTCACCTTTAATGAATGAAATTCCAGGTAAAAACTCCTTTGCCATGAAGAAGATCCAAATCCAACCAGTTCAGGCTAGTAAACCTGTTTGAAAGACCTTTTTTCAGTGAAATGCAGCTTAGTGCAAAAACAGGCTGCTCTCGCTCTGAAACGCTCATTTTTCACATAAGCCACTTTTCAGCCTTAGGCGACTGTACAGTGCTAAAACAGCCTCCAATCGCTCTGAAACGCTCATTTTTGACATAATCCACTTTTCACCTTTAATGAATGAAATTCCAGGTAAAAACTCCTTTGCCATGAAGAAGATCCAAATTCAACCAGTTCAGGCTAGTAAACCTGTTTGAAAGACCTTTTTTCAGTGAAATGCAGCTTAGTGCAAAAACAGGCTGCTCTCGCTCTGAAACGCTCATTTTTCACATAAGCCACTTTTCAGCGCTAAAACAGCCTCCAATCGCTCTGAAACGCTCATTTTTGACATAAGCCACTTTTCACCTTTAATGAATGAAATTCCAGGTAAAAACTCCTTTGCCATGAAGAAGATCCAAATTCAACCAGTTCAGGCTAGTAAACCTGTTTGAAAGACCTTTTTTCAGTGAAATGCAGCTTAGTGCAAAAACAGGCTGCTCTCGCTCTGAAACGCTCATTTTTCACATAAGCCACTTTTCAGCCTTAGGCGACTGTACAGTGCTAAAACAGCCTCCAATCGCTCTGAAACGCTAATTTTTGACATAATCCACTTTTCACCTTTAATGAATGAAATTCCAGGTAAAAACTCCTTTGCCATGAAGAAGATCCAAATTCAACCAGTTCAGGCTAGTAAACCTGTTTGAAAGACCTTTTTTCAGTGAAATGCAGCTTAGTGCAAAAACAGGCTGCTCTCGCTCTGAAACGCTCATTTTTCACATAAGCCACTTTTCAGCGCTAAAACAGCCTCCAATCGCTCTGAAACGCTCATTTTTGACATAAGCCACTTTTCACCTTTAATGAATGAAATTCCAGGTAAAAACTCCTTTGCCATGAAGAAGATCCAAATTCAACCAGTTCAGGCTAGTAAACCTGTTTGAAAGACCTTTTTTCAGTGAAATGCAGCTTAGTGCAAAAACAGGCTGCTCTCGCTCTGAAACGCTCATTTTTCACATAAGCCACTTTTCAGCCTTAGGCGACTGTACAGTGCTAAAACAGCCTCCAATCGCTCTGAAACGCTCATTTTTGACATAAGCCACTTTTCACCCTTAATGAAAGAAATTCCAGGTAAAAACTCCTTTGCCATGAAGAAGATCCAAATTCAACCAGTTCAGGCTAGTAAACCTGTTTGAAAGACCTTTTTTCAGTGAAATGCAGCTTAGTGCAAAAACAGGCTGCTCTCGCTCTGAAACGCTCATTTTTCACATAAGCCACTTTTCAGCCTTAGGCGACTGTACAGTGCTAAAACAGCCTCCAATCGCTCTGAAACGCTCATTTTTGACATAAGCCACTTTTCACCTTTAATGAATGAAATTCCAGGTAAAAACTCCTTTGCCATGAAGAAGATCCAAATTCAACCAGTTCAGGCTAGTAAACCTGTTTGAAAAGACCTTTTTTCAGTGAAATGCAGCTTAGTGCAAAAACAGGCTGCTCTCGCTCTGAAACGCTCATTTTTCACATAAGCCACTTTTCAGCCTTAGGCGACTGTACAGTGCTAAAACAGCCTCCAATCGCTCTGAAACGCTCATTTTTGACATAATCCACTTTTCACCTTTAATGAATGAAATTCCAGGTAAAAACTCCTTTGCCATGAAGAAGATCCAAATTCAACCAGTTCAGGCTAGTAAACCTGTTTGAAAGACCTTTTTTCAGTGAAATGCAGCTTAGTGCAAAAACAGGCTGCTCTCGCTCTGAAACGCTCATTTTTCACATAAGCCACTTTTCAGCGCTAAAACAGCCTCCAATCGCTCTGAAACGCTCATTTTTGACATAAGCCACTTTTCACCTTTAATGAATGAAATTCCAGGTAAAAACTCCTTTGCCATGAAGAAGATCCAAATTCAACCAGTTCAGGCTAGTAAACCTGTTTGAAAGACCTTTTTTCAGTGAAATGCAGCTTAGTGCAAAAACAGGCTGCTCTCGCTCTGAAACGCTCATTTTTCACATAAGCCACTTTTCAGCCTTAGGCGACTGTACAGTGCTAAAACAGCCTCCAATCGCTCTGAAACGCTCATTTTTGACATAATCCACTTTTCACCTTTAATGAATGAAATTCCAGGTAAAAACTCCTTTGCCATGAAGAAGATCCAAATTCAACCAGTTCAGGCTAGTAAACCTGTTTGAAAGACCTTTTTTCAGTGAAATGCAGCTTAGTGCAAAAACAGGCTGCTCTCGCTCTGAAACGCTCATTTTTCACATAAGCCACTTTTCAGCGCTAAAACAGCCTCCAATCGCTCTGAAACGCTCATTTTTGACATAAGCCACTTTTCACCTTTAATGAATGAAATTCCAGGTAAAAACTCCTTTGCCATGAAGAAGATCCAAATTCAACCAGTTCAGGCTAGTAAACCTGTTTGAAAGACCTTTTTTCAGTGAAATGCAGCTTAGTGCAAAAACAGGCTGCTCTCGCTCTGAAACGCTCATTTTTCACATAAGCCACTTTTCACCTTTAATGAATGAAATTCCAGGTAAAAACTCCTTTGCCATGAAGAAGATCCAAATCCAACCAGTTCAGGCTAGTAAACCTGTTTGAAAGACCTTTTTTCAGTGAAATGCAGCTTAGTGCAAAAACAGGCTGCTCTCGCTCTGAAACGCTCATTTTTCACATAAGCCACTTTTCAGCCTTAGGCGACTGTACAGTGCTAAAACAGCCTCCAATCGCTCTGAAACGCTCATTTTTGACATAATCCACTTTTCACCTTTAATGAATGAAATTCCAGGTAAAAACTCCTTTGCCATGAAGAAGATCCAAATTCAACCAGTTCAGGCTAGTAAACCTGTTTGAAAGACCTTTTTTCAGTGAAATGCAGCTTAGTGCAAAAACAGGCTGCTCTCGCTCTGAAACGCTCATTTTTCACATAAGCCACTTTTCAGCGCTAAAACAGCCTCCAATCGCTCTGAAACGCTCATTTTTGACATAAGCCACTTTTCACCTTTAATGAATGAAATTCCAGGTAAAAACTCCTTTGCCATGAAGAAGATCCAAATTCAACCAGTTCAGGCTAGTAAACCTGTTTGAAAGACCTTTTTTCAGTGAAATGCAGCTTAGTGCAAAAACAGGCTGCTCTTGCTCTGAAACGCTCATTTTTCACATAAGCCACTTTTCAGCCTTAGGCGACTGTACAGTGCTAAAACAGCCTCCAATCGCTCTGAAACGCTCATTTTTGACATAAGCCACTTTTCACCTTTAATGAATGAAATTCCAGGTAAAAACTCCTTTGCCATGAAGAAGATCCAAATTCAACCAGTTCAGGCTAGTAAACCTGTTTGAAAGACCTTTTTTCAGTGAAATGCAGCTTAGTGCAAAAACAGGCTGCTCTCGCTCTGAAACGCTCATTTTTCACATAAGCCACTTTTCAGCGCTAAAACAGCCTCCAATCGCTCTGAAACGCTCATTTTTGACATAAGCCACTTTTCACCTT
Organism: Pagrus pagrus; assembly: GCF_965226575.1. NCBI lineage: Eukaryota > Metazoa > Chordata > Actinopteri > Spariformes > Sparidae > Pagrus > Pagrus pagrus. The sequence continues at coordinate 29,611 of NW_028175416.1, forward strand.
TAATGAATGAAATTCCAGGTAAAAACTCCTTTGCCATGAAGAAGATCCACATTCAACCAGTTCAGGCTAGTAAACCTGTTTGAAAGACCTTTTTTCAGTGAAATGCAGCTTAGTGCAAAAACAGGCTGCTCTCGCTCTGAAACGCTAATTTTTCACATAAGCCACTTTTCAGCCTTAGGCGACTGTACAGTGCTAAAACAGCCTCCAATCGCTCTGAAACGCTCATTTTTGACATAAGCCACTTTTCACCTTTAATGAATGAAATTCCAGGTAAAAACTCCTTTGCCATGAAGAAGATCCAAATTCAACCAGTTCAGGCTAGTAAACCTGTTTGAAAGACCTTTTTTCAATGAAATGCAGCTTAGTGCAAAAACAGGCTGCTCTCGCTCTGAAACGCTCATTTTTCACATAAGCCACTTTTCAGCGCTAAAACAGCCTCCAATCGCTCTGAAACGCTCATTTTTGACATAAGCCAGTTTTCACCTTTAATGAATGAAATTCCAGGTAAAAACTCCTTTGCCATGAAGAAGATCCAAATTCAACCAGTTCAGGCTAGTAAACCTGTTTGAAAGACCTTTTTTCAGTGAAATGCAGCTTAGTGCAAAAACAGGCTGCTCTCGCTCTGAAACGCTCATTTTTCACATAAGCCACTTTTCACCCTTAATGAATGAAATTCCAGGTAAAAACTCCTTTGCCATGAAGAAGATCCAAATTCAACCAGTTCAGGCTAGTAAACCTGTTTGAAAGACCTTTTTTCAGTGAAATGCAGCTTAGTGCAAAAACAGGCTGCTCTCGCTCTGAAACGCTCATTTTTCACATAAGCCACTTTTCAGCCTTAGGCGACTGTACAGTGGTAAAACAGCCTGCTATCGCTCTGAAACGCTAATTTTTCACATAAGCCACTTTTCAGCCTTAATGAATGAAATTCCAGGTAAAAACTCCTTTGCCATGAAGAAGATCCAAATTCAACCAGTTCAGGCTAGTAAACCTGTTTGAAAGACCTTTTTTCAGTGAAATGCAGCTTAGTGCAAAAACAGGCTGCTCTTGCTCTGAAACGCTCATTTTTCACATAAGCCACTTTTCAGCCTTAGGCGACTGTACAGTGCTAAAACAGCCTCCTATCGCTCTGAAACGCTCATTTTTGACATAAGCCACTTTTCAGCCTTAATGAATGAAATTCCAGGTAAAAACTCCTTTGCCATGAAGAAGATCCAAATTCAACCAGTTCAGGCTAGTAAACCTGTTTGAAAGACCTTTTTTCAGTGAAATGCAGCTTAGTGCAAAAACAGGCTGCTCTCGCTCTGAAACGCTCATTTTTGACATAAGCCACTTTTCAGCCTTAATGAATGAAATTCCAGGTAAAAACTCCTTTGCCATGAAGAAGATCCAAATTCAACCAGTTCAGGCTAGTAAACCTGTTTGAAAGACCTTTTTTCAGTGAAATGCAGCTTAGTGCAAAAACAGGCTGCTCTCGCTCTGAAACGCTCATTTTTCACATAAGCCACTTTTCAGCCTTAGGCGACAGTACAGTGCTAAAACAGCCTGCTATCGCTCTGAAACGCTCATTTTTCACATAAGCCACTTTTCACCCTTTTCACCCTTAATGAAGTTTTCCAGGTAAAAACTCCTTTGCCATGAAGAAGATACAAATTCAACCAGTTCAGGCTAGTAAACCTGTTTGAAAGACCTTTTTTCAGTGAAATGCAGCTTAGGCGACTGTACAGTGCTAAAACAGCCTCCTATCGCTCTGAAACGCTCATTTTTCACACAAGCCACTTTTCAGCCTTAATGAATTAAATACCAGGTAAAAACTCCTTTGCCATGAAGAAGATCCAAATTCAACCAGTTCAGGCTAGTAAACCTGTTTGAAAGACCTTTTTTCAGTGAAATGCAGCTTAGTGCAAAAACAGGCTGCTCTCGCTCTGAAACGCTCATTTTTGACATAAGCCACTTTTCACCCTTAATGAATTAAATTCCAGGTAAAAACTCCTTTGCCATGAAGAAGATCCAAATTCAACCAGTTCAGGCTAGTAAACCTGTTTGAAAGACCTTTTTTCAGTGAAATGCAGCTTAGTGCAAAAACAGGCTGCTCTCGCTCTGAAACGCTCATTTTTCACATAAGCCACTTTTCAGCCTTAGGCGACTGTACAGTGGTAAAACAGCCTGCTATCGCTCTGAAACGCTAATTTTTCACATAAGCCACTTTTCAGCCTTAATGAATGAAATTCCAGGTAAAAACTCCTTTGCCATGAAGAAGATCCAAATTCAACCAGTTCAGGCTAGTAAACCTGTTTGAAAGACCTTTTTTCAGTGAAATGCAGCTTAGGCGACTGTACAGTGCTAAAACAGCCTCCTATCGCTCTGAAACGTTCATTTTTGACATAACCCACTTTTCAGCCTTAATGAATGAAATTCCAGGTAAAAACTCCTTTGCCATGAAGAAGATCCAAATTCAACCAGTTCAGGCTAGTAAACCTGTTTGAAAGACCTTTTTTCAGTGAAATGCAGCTTAGGCGACTGTACAGTGCTAAAACAGCCTCCTATCGCTCTGAAACGCTCATTTTTGACATAAGCCACTTTTCAGCCTTAATGAATGAAATTCCAGGTAAAAACTCCTTTGCCATGAAGAAGATCCAAATTCAACCAGTTCAGGCTAGTAAACCTGTTTGAAAGACCTTTTTTCAGTGAAATGCAGCTTAGTGCAAAAACAGGCTGCTCTCGCTCTGAAACGCTCATTTTTGACATAAGCCACTTTTCAGCCTTTATGAATGAAATTCCAGGTAAAAACTCCTTTGCCATGAAGAAGATCCAAATTCAACCAGTTCAGGCTAGTAAACCTGTTTGAAAGACCTTTTTTCAGTGAAATGCAGCTTAGTGCAAAAACAGGCTGCTCTCGCTCTGAAACGCTCATTTTTCACATAAGCCACTTTTCAGCCTTAGGCGACAGTACAGTGCTAAAACAGCCTGCTATCGCTCTGAAACGCTCATTTTTCACATAAGCCACTTTTCACCCTTTTCACCCTTAATGAAGTTTTCCAGGTAAAAACTCCTTTGCCATGAAGAAGATACAAATTCAACCAGTTCAGGCTAGTAAACCTGTTTGAAAGACCTTTTTTCAGTGAAATGCAGCTTAGGCGACTGTACAGTGCTAAAACAGCCTCCTATCGCTCTGAAACGCTCATTTTTCACACAAGCCACTTTTCAGCCTTAATGAATTAAATACCAGGTAAAAACTCCTTTGCCATGAAGAAGATCCAAATTCAACCAGTTCAGGCTAGTAAACCTGTTTGAAAGACCTTTTTTCAGTGAAATGCAGCTTAGTGCAAAAACAGGCTGCTCTCGCTCTGAAACGCTCATTTTTGACATAAGCCACTTTTCACCCTTAATGAATTAAATTCCAGGTAAAAACTCCTTTGCCATGAAGAAGATCCAAATTCAACCAGTTCAGGCTAGTAAACCTGTTTGAAAGACCTTTTTTCAGTGAAATGCAGCTTAGTGCAAAAACAGGCTGCTCTCGCTCTGAAACGCTCATTTTTCACATAAGCCACTTTTCAGCCTTAGGCGACTGTACAGTGGTAAAACAGCCTGCTATCGCTCTGAAACGCTAATTTTTCACATAAGCCACTTTTCAGCCTTAATGAATGAAATTCCAGGTAAAAACTCCTTTGCCATGAAGAAGATCCAAATTCAACCAGTTCAGGCTAGTAAACCTGTTTGAAAGACCTTTTTTCAGTGAAATGCAGCTTAGTGCAAAAACAGGCTGCTCTCGCTCTGAAACGCTCATTTTTCACATAAGCCACTTTTCAGCCTTAGGCGACTGTACAGTGCTAAAACAGCCTCCTATCGCTCTGAAACGCTCATTTTTGACATAAGCCACTTTTCACCCTTAATGAATGAAATTCCAGGTAAAAACTCCTTTGCCATGAAGAAGATCCAAATTCAACCAGTTCAGGCTAGTAAACCTGTTTGAAAGACCTTTTTTCAGTGAAATGCAGCTTAGGCGACTGTACAGTGCTAAAACAGCCTCCTATCGCTCTGAAACGTTCATTTTTGACATAACCCACTTTTCAGCCTTAATGAATGAAATTCCAGGTAAAAACTCCTTTGCCATGAAGAAGATCCAAATTCAACCAGTTCAGGCTAGTAAACCTGTTTGAAAGACCTTTTTTCAGTGAAATGCAGCTTAGGCGACTGTACAGTGCTAAAACAGCCTCCTATCGCTCTGAAACGCTCATTTTTGACATAAGCCACTTTTCAGCCTTAATGAATGAAATTCCAGGTAAAAACTCCTTTGCCATGAAGAAGATCCAAATTCAACCAGTTCAGGCTAGTAAACCTGTTTGAAAGACCTTTTTTCAGTGAAATGCAGCTTAGTGCAAAAACAGGCTGCTCTCGCTCTGAAACGCTCATTTTTCACATAAGCCACTTTTCAGCCTTAGGCGACTGTACAGTGCTAAAACAGCCTCCTATCGCTCTGAAACGCTCATTTTTGACATAAGCCACTTTTCACCCTTAATGAATGAAATTCCAGGTAAAAACTCCTTTGCCATGAAGAAGATCCAAATTCAACCAGTTCAGGCTAGTAAACCTGTTTGAAAGACCTTTTTTCAGTGAAATGCAGCTTAGGCGACTGTACAGTGCTAAAACAGCCTCCTATCGCTCTGAAACGCTCATTTTTGACATAAGCCACTTTTCAGCCTTAATGAATGAAATTCCAGGTAAAAACTCCTTTGCCATGAAGAAGATCCAAATTCAACCAGTTCAGGCTAGTAAACCTGTTTGAAAGACCTTTTTTCAGTGAAATGCAGCTTAGGCGACTGTACAGTGCTAAAACAGCCTCCTATCGCTCTGAAACGCTCATTTTTTACACAACCCACTTTTCAGCCTTAATGAATTAAATTCCAGGTAAAAACTCCTTTGCCATGAAGAAGATCCAAATTCAACAAGTTCAGGCTAGTAAACCTGTTTGAAAGACCTTTTTTCAGTGAAATGCAGCAAAAACAGGCTGCTCTCGCTCTGAAACGCTCATTTTTCACATAAGCCACTTTTCAGCCTTAGGCGACTGTACAGTGCTAAAACAGCCTCCTATCGCTCTGAAACGGTCATTTTTCACATAAGCCACTTTTCAGCCTTAATGAATGAAATTCCAGGTAAAAACTCCTTTGCCATGAAGAAGATACAAATTCAACCAGTTCAGGCTAGTAAACCTGTTTGAAAGACCTTTTTTCAGTGAAATGCAGCTTAGTGCAAAAACAGGCTGCTCTCGCTCTGAAACGCTCATTTTTCACATAAGCCACTTTTCAGCCTTAGGCGACTGTACAGTGCTAAAACAGCCTCCTATCGCTCTGAAACGCTTATTTTTGACATAAGCCACTTTTCACCCTTAATGAATGAAATTCCAGGTAAAAACTCCTTTGCCATGAAGAAGATCCAAATTCAACCAGTTCAGGCTAGAAAACCTGTTTGAAAGACCTTTTTTCAGTGAAATGCAGCTTAGGCGACTGTACAGTGCTAAAACAGGCTCCTCTCGCTCTGAAACGCTCATTTTTGACATAAGCCACTTTTCACCCTTAATGAATTAAATTCCAGGTAAAAACTCCTTTGCCATGAAGAAGATCCAAATTGTCGGGGTTCGATACTTTGAAACGCTGGTTTGGAAAGATGATGGCCCAGTCGGCAAACTTTAGTTTGGTGATTTTCTTTTTATTACACCAAAAACCCAAAGACAAAAATACCCACAGGTGGCAAAGCAACAAAAAAAACGCAGGAATATTTACAATATGACAGAGTAAAAAAAAATTTACAAGGAACAGGCAGCAACTGTCATCCACATGCCACTCAGCCGAATCCTTCCTTCAAGTGAGCCGAGCTCTCTTTAAATACCCCCTTGGCCCCTCCCCCGGGCAAACCAATTAACAAAACACAGGGGTTAAGAAACATAAACTGGGAAACAACCCAGATAGCAAAATTCTTTTGGCCCATATCTGGCCCACACCTGACATGTTCATCCGGTCCACATACCGCATGGAATGATGTCACTTGGGAGGTCCGCTCCTGTTTGCCAAAAGTGGGCCACAACCAAGCCATCACAATGCCAGATGTCAACCAAAAACAGGCCAAATAAACCAGCAATCAACCGAATGTGGGCCACTGTACACTTTTATTCTGGCCCAAGTACGGCATGGGAAGATGGCACAAGGGTGGTCCACAGTTGTTTGCCAGAAGTGGGCCACAACCAAACCAACACAGTGCCAAATGTCAGCCGACACGCAATAAACCAGCACTCCCCCAAATGTGGGCCACCACTGTACATTTTTATTCTGGCCCACATCCCACATGGAATGATGGCACATGAGTGGTCCACAGCTGTTTGCTAGAAGTGGGCCACAACCAAACCAACACAGTGCCAAATGTCAGCCATGACCAAATAAACCAGCACTCACCCAAATGTGGGCCACCACTGTACATTTTTATTCTGGCCCATATACCACTTGGAATGATGGCACAAATGTGGTCCACAGTTGTTTGCCAGAAGTGGGCCACAACCAAACCAACACAGTGCCAAGTGTCAGCCAAAAATAGACCAAATAAACCAGCACTCACCCAAATTTGGGCCACTATGCATTTTTATTCTGACCCACCTACCACATGGAATGACATGAGTGGTCCACACTTGTTTCTCACATATGACCCACAGCCTAGTCATAATGCTACATATTAACCAAGAGCTGAATACATCAGAACTGGTTTACAGTCTATGATCTTGTCTAGCCTGTACACATTGGAGTCACAACCAAACCATGACAAAGTTCTATGTCAAATATGAACACATCATATAAATAAACCAGAACTGGTCTGAATTTGTGGCTACTGTACATGTCATTATGGTACCTCCAGATACTGTGTTAAATGGTGGCAATGGTCCAGTCTTGTTGGTCTCAGTCAAAGATGAAGATACCTACTGAAGAATTGAAGAAAAAACCAGACACGAGAAACAACTTGTGAACAGTAGAGAACTATTTTATTTTTTTAACATGTGCCACAAACAACAACACAACACAAACAAAACAAACATGAAGATGAACATGAAAATTCTGACTGCGGAACACTGTTGCGGAACACGCTCACTCATGGCCCCACCATTGTCTCCTCTTCATCTGGCCCTTTAAGAAATGCACAAAAGAACATATTTTGTTGACTCAGTAAAGCAGTACTGTGGTTACTGTATATGGTTGCAGTGCAAAACACAAAACCTTATCAGGAGACCAAACAAAAAAGGCCCTGTAAAGTGATATAAAGTTATACAATATTGTGTTCATCAAACACTCTGACAAACTTCACATTTAACCTGAAGTTACAGTAATAAAACATAATGTATATTTGAGTTTGTCTTCATGTTAAAGGGGAATAGTGCACAGCCATTTGATTTTTTGCTATTTTGCTAACCTTTCCTCAGCATTTGTTGGTTCACTGAAGCCAGCCATAATGCAATTAATGGAGCATATCATATACATGTTGCAATGTGTGTATTTGTGTGGTTCTATCCTTTCATAAAAAGATAATGGATACAGGGTGTTTTGGTGTGTCATGATGCTGCCAGCACGAGAGCTGGGATACTGGGTCGGAGGGTCTGATCTTACAAGGTTGGTTTTCAGCCAAGTGACGCTAGGTGGAAGGCAGAGAGCCTCCATTCTCCCTGGAACAAGCCAGCAACATTACTCTGAAGCTGTTTCATTAAAGCATAAGTAAGCGGAATGTTTGTGTTAATATAAGTCTTATATAGTTATATCTTCCGACAGCAATCACTTATATAGAGTGTTTGGTCCGAAACACGGGTCTGTCAGTCACCCTGCTCTGCTGTAAGCCGAGGAGAAAACTTTCCTTGTATCCTACAACCTTTATCCAATGAGGAGAGAGAACGGCATAAAGGGGCGGTCCTCTCTGTGTGTGCAGCCAAGGGATGCATGCGCATGTGTTGACGTAGGGAAGAGGGCGGGGACTGCTAACTCCATCCGCTGACAGGAAGTTAGCCAAAACGACCGGATCGCTTACTTCTGCTTTAAGTAAAAAGTAGGTAAAAATCTTGAATATTTCCTCTTTAATGACTCTCCATGGGGACCCCCAAGATAGCTGTCAGTCTGGTGGTGCGTAATAGGTATCCACAAAACTGGACATTTACTGGACCAGAGGTCTGTGTGCTATGGCACGGTGCTCTGGCGGAACACTGGGGCCATACTCAGATCTAAAAGCCCTCACAAGAGGAGAGAGTTGGGATAAAAGTTGAGGTGAGGTCTCTCTGTCCTGGTTTATTCTTTATATATTATGCCAAGGTAAGTATTATATTCCATTGCAACATGGCTGAGGCTCTCAGTTGGAAGCAACTCCATCCTACATATTAAACCTATCACATATCAAGTCTGAGATGACAATGAGTCAGCTAGCCTCACTCACACAATCGCTGTGTAGTTACATCAGACCTGCCCACATGGTGGAGCTGAAGACCATGAATGCAGCAGTAAAGGGAAAAGTTTGAGGTTAGATAAGACCACAACTCAAAACTTCATCCACTCATGTTAACATTAGAAGTATGTTTTTGTGTTTGATAGGGGGTTCTTTCATTCCAGTTCAATTTAGCAGGGAGATGGCATGTAATATTAATATATTTAAAAATATATTTCAGCTGTTGCTTCATATTCATTAATTTATTTTGTAGATAGAATATTATACTAAAGTCAAATACAGTTTTCATTAAAGATGTGTTTCTAACTGAAATGTGATTTCCCTACTTTTCAGACCCATGTACTGGCTTTTAAGAAAGGCAATGGGTGACAATTCCAGTTACAGTTTACATTACTGTCCCACCACTGCCAAGTGAAATCTTTACATTTACAAGAAAATGGCTATGCTTGCTGCATGGTGGCTGAACAAGCTTCTAATTCCTAAGTGACCATAGCGGAAAAAATGGCAAAAATCACAACACTGCCTTTTTTAATTGTATTTGCTCATTTAGAATTGGGGAGATTTGTTCTGTACTTTGCGCTCGTTTTTTTTTTACATATGCTGACAGCTTCATCTTGATTTCTGCTGTAGAACAGTATCACACATATATTGCAAAATAGGTATTGTAGCTGACTTACGTGCGAGCTGTGTGGCACGCCTTTTCTCCTCTCTCTCTCTCCTCCCACCATCCCTGTCTCCAGCGAGATGAAGCCACCTTTTTATATAAGCCTCCACCTCCTGGTCTGTTGCAGTGGCCGTCAATTGATTGTTTCTGACCGTTCCTAAAAATTGAGAAAACTGTAAAGCTTTGGATAGATTGCACACAATGGTGAGAAATGGCTAACTGCATGACATGCTATATCCTGCCCATAGTTGGGCAGCAATGAATGTAGTTTGAAAACAGTCTAGCCATGACCAGCCAATTACTAAAATTGTAGGAGGAAAACTCTCGCCTTCAGCTGACGAACTGATTGCAGACTGGTGCATCTTAGAGCAGGGGGCAGATAAATAGCTGGAGAAGATGGTGAAGCACATAGTTTTAGATATTTTTATTATGGTGCAGGTTGCTGACATTTCGGCACAGAGTATGTCTTCTTCAAAGCAAACAGAGCAATTTAAGAATGGCAGCTTTAAACTGGTGCCTTATAAAATGTGATTGGGTGTATATGTTGTTGTATTATAAGTATTTTATAACGAGTATTAGACTATCAGCATTTTTAATTAATTGTATTACTTAAAGCTATGGTCTAAGGTCTGAAAGACGATGAGAAGCCGCCATTAGCAGCACCGTGGAGAGCTCCAGAGCTGGAGGGAGACTCGTCGCTCTGGGCGACCCAGCACAGGGTGCTGTATGTGGGGGAGAGGAGTAGGAAGACCGGGGCCTGTAGCTCCGCGGCGCCGTAGTTCGCAGAGCGACCCCGCTCAGGTTGCCGCTGCGGCTAGAAGCGGCTGTGTGTTGGGGAGAGGATCAGGGAGACTCGACGCGGCACCGGTACCAGTAATAACGGCAGCAACACATTCTGTGCTTCTGTACTGTGCTTCTCTGAATCCTAGTGGGGCTTTCAGCGGCATGTGTTTAAACATGTACCCTCTGACTGTTATAATCATATGGATGCTGTTATAATGTGTTGTGATTGAGATCCTGACCCACCAAACATCCTGGAAAGTGACAAAGTTACGTTTTTCGTACAAAATTACATAATCACCATCAGTAAACAGGACGCTGGGGATGCTGTTTTCTGGAGGGAAAGTTCACTGCCACAGAGATTTATTTTTCTTGTCTCACACAGAGTCGTTGAACATGGGTCGGCATGTTCTCTGACCACTTTGCCACCACTTCTCAACTGCCTGCTCTGCATTATAGTCCTCAACCTCAGGGAAATGCAATGATATACGGAGGAGGGAATTGAGCATTTTGTTTGAGAGTGAGCGTTTGACATTTTTTTTTCACTGTCCCGTAATTGTCCCGGACAAAATATAAGTGTGTCCCAGCAGGAATTTTTATGGTCCCCGCCGGGACATCGTTAATTTCGAGCCCTGCTGCCTGGTCATATTAACCTTGTATAAAAACTGAATGTTAACTAGCTAACATTTTTCGCAGCACTGGCAACCTGACAAAACAATGTGAAGTTCCAACAATAAGAGCTGAATGTTTCCCACAGAAATTCATTCATTTATTTTTCGTTCAGGGACTCACCTCACCGTGACTTCTCTCCTCGATCTCCGGCTCGCGCACTTTTTGCTCCCTTGCTCCCTTTCGTCAATTCGAATATGATGCATTCAAAAGACTCGTAATTTGGAAAACTCCAACTTAAAGCGGAAAAAAACATAACGGAAAGTAGAGTTTGAATAAAGATACGATCCTTACAGACTTAATAGCGTTGACTTAATAAAAAAAAAAAAAAAAAAAAAAAAACACTGTCACTGTGGGTGATATGTTCAGGTAAATGTAGGTCAATACATTTTCCAATGTCGACCTGCCAGTCATTTTCTATGTGACACAGAGAGCAGGTGGGAGCGGTTTCTGTTCACAAATGAACTGTCACTCTTGGCCTAGGCTATGCTCTTATTGGCACACTCGGTCAAGGAATGTACAGTATGTTGTGAATTTAATGAATTGAATTGAATTTATTTATTTAAAACAGGGACAATGCACAAAAAAACATTAATCTTGTAAGACAAAAAGAGATGCTTTGAGCCAGGTTATAGTTCCGCCTGTAGTCCCTGGGCAGGTAAAGTTAAAGCAGATACAGTATTAAAATCATTGAAATATGAGTGACATGATGACCATAATATTTTAAAAATAGACAGAATACACTAGTAAAAGCAGGGAACAAGAGTACCAAATCATGAAGTGCACAACAGCACATACTCTCTCTTACTCTTATCACACATTCAAACAGATAACAGTCCAACTATCCTCCTCTAATAACCACATTCATACACATATTAATAACCAGACACGTATACACACATGTAACTCAACAATGTGTGCAAACTCGCTTCCTCAGTAACCAGCGCTTTGACAAGCATGAGAACATGTAGGGATTTGTACATAGAATAAGTTCTGGAAGGACATTCCATTGGCCACACATGAAAATGCATATACTCAAATCAGAGAAAACACAGAATTGTTGGTCAATATATATATATTTTTATAAATTAACTTTCATCAACAAACAACAAATTCATCACAGTCAGCATATTATTTATACTGACAGATAATATTGCACTAAGAGAAGAACAAGTTAAACTTGACTATGCCTACTGTATGTAATTCCTGCTGGTATCAGACGGATAACAACTCTCAGAATTCACCATCCGCTTGTTGTGTTAACTTTTTTCTCTCAGATTTTTATGAACGGTTTTGTTTCTCTTTGTATCATGGGTGCAACATCCGGGCTTGCCATGGGGATGTGTTGTTCATGATAGACATTAGCTTGGATAAAATTCTCACCTCCATAGTGGAGAACACCATTAAGGCAGTTCAGGCCTAAAGGTCTTCAGTCCTCTAACTGCTTCAAGCTCCAGCAAAGAAGCTGGACGGGGGCTCCATTAGTGGCGAGCTTCTTCCAGAATGAGTGAAGGATCAATATTGCAGGTCGTTCATGCTGCAACATTGCCAATCATGCCCATCATGGAACATTTCCACCGAAAAAGGAATATCTACTTGCACTTTGCACTTTGGATTCCTTGTTTTTTCCCCTGTCCGAGACTTAGGCTCGTTGACTCTTTTGTTGCTACTTTATTTCTGTTGGACTTTGATTACCTGTTTATTTACCTCTTTCTAAAATAATAAACTGTTCCATTTGAGTCTGCATTTGGGTCCTGTTATCCCCTATACCCTGAATAGTGGACAGCGGTTCAATGAGAGAAGCAAACTAACTTAACTTAACTTGTCTTGTCTTTTCTTGTCCTGGCACATTTGTACTTCACAAAGTATGGACCCCACAATGTTACTGAACCATATGTGGGCCACTTTAGGCTCACATCCAGATTAGTCGATGCTAACTTGCCTTCTTTCGGCCAAAAATGGCCCAAATGTGTTTCAACAAAGGTGGGCCACCTGTGTGGAACCATATGTGGGCCACTTTAGGCTCACATCCAGATTAGTCGATGCTAACTTGTCGTCTTTCAGCCAAAACTGGCCCAAATGTGTTTCAATAAAGGTGGGCCACGTGTGTGGAGCCATAAGTGGGCCACTTTAGGCTCACATCCAGATTAGTCGATGCTTACTTACCGTCTTTTGGCCAAAACTGGCCCAATTGTGTTTGAGCAAAGGTGGGCCACATGCGTTTTCTCATAAGTGGGCCACATAGGCTCACATCCAGATTAGTCGATGCTAATTTGCTGTCTTTCGGCCAAAACTGGCCCAATTGTGTTTCAGCAAAGGTGGGCCACTTGCGTTTTGTCATATGTGGGCCACTTTAGGCTCACATCCAGATTAGTCGATGCTAATTTGCCGTCTTTCGGCCAAAACTGGCCCAAATGTGTTTCAACAAAGGTGGGCCACGTGTGCTAAACCATATGTGGGCCACTTTAGGCTCACATCCAGATTAGTCGATGCTAATTTGCCGTCTTTCGGCCAAAACTGGCCCAAATGTGTTTCAACAAAGGTGGGCCACTTGCGTTTTGTCATATGTGGGCCACTTTAGGCTCACATCCAGATTAGTCGATGCTAATTTGCCGTCTTTCGGCCAAAACTGGCCCAAATGTGTTTCAACAAAGGTGGGCCACGTGTGCTAAACCATATGTGGGCCACTTTAGGCTCACATCTAGATTAGTCGATGCTAATTTGCCGTCTTTCGGCCAAAACTGGCCCAAATGTGTTTCAACAAAGGTGGGCCACTTGTGTTTTCTCATATGTGGGCCACTTTAGGCTCACATCCAGATTAGTCGATGCTAATTTGCCGTCTTTCGGCCAAAACTGGCCCAAATGTGTTTCAACAAAGGTGGGCCACGTGTGCTAAACCACATGTGGGCCACTTTAGGCTCACATCCAGATTAGGCGATGCTTACTTGCCGTCTTTCGGCCAAAACTGGCCCAATTGTGTTTCAGCAAAGGTGGGCCACTTGTATTTTCTCATATGTTGGCCACTTTAGGCTCACATCCAGATTAGTCGATGCTAATTTGCCGTCTTTTGCCCAAAACTGGCCCAAATGTGTTTCAGCAAAGGTGGGCCACGTGTGCTGAACCATATGTGGCCCAGCCTTGGTTCACTTAAGGAATAACCATTCCCTACTCTGCCACGTATTTGCCAAAGATGGGCCATATCTGTTTTGTGATATAAGGGCCGAATGTAGCATTTACCACATGGGCCAGTTTAGGCTCACATCTGTTTTGTGCGGGCCAGAAGAATGCCTACAGTGCCGGATTGTTGCCTGAAGTGGCCCACATCCGTATGCTATCTGGGAAAGCACAAAACTAACAGAACCCCTTTAAATCTAACCCCAGTACTGTGGCACTAATAACCCCTCATATAGCTGTGCCACTTTTCCCACAGAACACATACATTAACAATATTTCAAAACAATTAACACACATAGTTTAGTCCATGGTCACCTGACCCATGGAAGCGCGCCACAGTGCGCTACTTATGACGTGGCCCGGAACTGCCTCGGTTTGGCCCGTGAACCCGAGACAGACCTCTGCAGCAACAGCAGGTGAGCGTGTGTGTGTGTGTGTGTACGTGTCGCGTAGGCGCCGAGTGTGCACCCTCGACGACCCACGGAGGGGAGAACAGAGTTCAGGGTAAAAAGTTTATGTCACTGCTGGACCGCGAGATGCGGCCGGCGGGGAAACAGGTGATAAGGAGCTTGGCTCCGCCGGAACAATGAGGGCGCAGCGCGCCCCACCGGCACTCTCTGACAGAGAGAGCGCGCCGGTCAGGAAATGACGGGCGTTCAACAGCGCTCCGCCACATTATCCCCCTCCTCCCCGAGGTTGACGATGTGCGGCAACCTGGAGAGATAGTCTGCCACAACATTGGTCTTGCCCGCTCGGTGTCGGATCTGGAACTGGAACGGCTGGAGAGAGAGGTACCAGCGGGTGAGACGACTGTTGTGGTCTTTCATGGAGTTAATCCAGGTCAGAGCCCTGTGATCAGTCTCTAAGTCAAACTCTCTCCCCAGCAGGTAGTACCTCAAACTCTCCAGGGCCCATTTGATGGCCAGGCCCTCCTTCTCCACAGTGGAGTACCTGGTCTCCCGTGGCAGCAGCTTCCGGCTCAGGTACAGCACCGGTCGCTCGTCACCAGGCTCACCTTGGGCCAGGACTGCCCCCAGTCCCACCGCTGAGGCATCGGTCTGAACCAGGAACCGCTGGCTGAAGTCAGGGCTCCTCAGAACTGGCGAAGAGCACAAACAGGCCTTGAGAGCTTGGAACGCCGCCTCGCAGTCCTCGTTCCAGATGACCGGGTTCCTCTGGTCCTTCGCCGTCAGTGCTGTCAGAGGTGCTGCGAGGGTGGCGAACTGTGGGACGAACCTCCTGTACCAGCCGGCCAAGCCCAAGAAGGACCTCACCTCCTTCTTCGTGCGAGGGCGTGGGCAGCTACGGATGGCCTCGACCTTGTCCACCTGTGGTCGGACCTCCCCTCGTCCAAGCCGGTACCCCAAGTACTTCGCCTCCTCCCAGGCCCATTGACACTTGGCTGGATTCAGCGTCAGGCCTGCCTGCTGGATCTGGCCCAGGACTCGCTCCAGATCATGCAGGTGCTGCTCCCAGGTGGCACTGAAGATGACCACGTCATCGAGGTAGGTAGCACTGCAGTCCTCACACCTCCGCAGGACACGGTCCATCAGCCTCTGGAAAGTTGCTGGTGCTCCATGTAGGCCGAAGGGCATCACCGTGAACTGGAAGAGGCCAGCAGGTGTCTGGAACGCTGTGCAGGGACGACTGGACGCTTCCAGGGGTACCTGCCAGTACCCTTTACAGAGGTCCAGGGTGGTGATGAACCTAGCCCGACCAATCCTCTCCAGCAGGTCGTCGATCCGGGGCATCGGGTAGGCGTCGAACTCTGACATGGCGTTGACCTTCCTGAAGTCCATGCAGATGCGCAGGGAACCGTCCTTCTTCCCCACAATGACCACCGGGCTACACCACTCAGACTGCGACGGCTCGATCACCCCCAAGCGCTGCATCTCCTCCACCTCCTTCTGAAGTTTGGCCACCAGGTGCTGGGGCACCCGGTAGGCCCTCTGACGAACCGGCCCCTTGTCTTTCAGCCGGACCACATGCTCCACGAGGTCAGTCTTCCCCGGGTTGGCCGCGAAGAGCTTGGCGACCCGCTGGAACACCTGGCACAGCTGGCTGGACTGGGCGGCAGAGAGGTGCCCGAGAGCAGGCTCCGCAGACTGGCTCAGGTCGGCGAGGGTAGACTCCTCCTCCCCCGCGCTGTCCACCGCCGTCACCAGCAGAGACGCCACGGGAACCCGAGCCTCCCACCACTCCTTCAGCAGGTTGACGTGGTAAACCTGCTTTGCCCTTTTCTTGTCCGGGTGGTGGATCTTGTAGGTCACCGGGCCCATCTTCCTGAGGACGGTGTACGGGCCCTGCCATTTGGCCAGCAGCTTGCTGTTGGAGGATGGCAGGAGGAGTAGGACCTTCTGGCCAGGCTGGAACTCTCTGTGCCTGGCCTGTCGGTCGTACCACGCCTTCTGGGTCTGCTTGGCCTCACGAAGGTTGACCTCGGCCTCGTCTCGGTACCTTGCCAACCGGTCCCTCATCTCCAGCACGAACTGGACCACACCACGGTCACTGGTGCCGGTTGCGGGAGACTCCCAGGTCTTCCGCAGCAGATCCAATGGCCCCTGTACCTCCCAGCCATACTGAAGCTCAAACGGGGAAAACCCTGTGGGCGCTTGGGGAACCTCCCGGTAGGCGAAAAGCAGGTAGGGCAGCCACTGGTCCCAGTCTCTCCCAGTGTCGGCCACAAACTTCTGCAGCATCTTCTTCAGGGTCTGAATGAAGCGCTCGACCAGGCCGTCCGTCTGAGGGTGGTACGGGGTGGTCTTGATCGCCGAAATCCCCAGTGCCGGTGGAAGAGCTGCAGGAGTCTGGAGGTGAAGTTGGTCCCCTGGTCTGTGATGATCTCGTCCGGTACACCAACCCTGGAAAACAACTGAACAAGACAACGCAGAACAGCAGGAGCAGTGACCGTGCGCAGGGGGAAAGCCTCTGGGAACCGTGTGGCGTAGTCACAGAGCACCAGGATGTACTGGTGCCCCCCACTGCTCTTCACCAATGGGCCCACAATGTCCATGGCCACACGCCTAAACGGAGTGGAGATCATGGGCAGGGGTTGTAGGTAGGCTCGGTCGGACTGGCAGACATAGCAAGTTTTCTGACAGGTGGGACAGGTTTTGCAGAAGGTTTGCACATCAACATACATGGAAGGCCAATAGAACCTGGGGGATATGCGCAAATAGGTTTTGTTGCGGCCAAGATGACCTGCCCAAGGCAAGGTGTGTGCCAGGTGCATTATCATCGGCCGGCATGACACAGGAACCACAAGGCGTTTGACCCCCTCCGCCACTGCATACAAAACATCACTGTCAACAACAAAACATTCTTTCTCCCCTTTTGACATATCCAGCCCCCCAACCACCTTGGCGAACAAGGACTTCAGAGTCCCATCCTCCCTTTGCAGGGCCCCAATGTCCTCTGGCACCTCCCACATGCCCTTTGCCAGTCCCTTTGCACAGTCCGGCTCCCGGGACTTCAGCCCCTTTTCAAACCGCCGCTGGCGGCGAGACTTCCTGGGCCCCTTCATGGGCCCCTCAAACAAACTGCTGTCCAGGGTTGAAAAGAGTTCTGGATCGGGCCCCTTTTTCGGCCCTGGGTCGGCTGTCACCCCCGCCCTGGCCTGGGTGCGGGTGATCACATAACCGGACAAACCCTTCCCCAGGTCACTGTCTTTGGGGCCGGCCTCCAGCAGCACGTCCAGCAGCACAGGTAAGTCCCACCCCAGGATAGCAGCAACAGGTAACCTTTCCACCAGCCCGACCGTCAGCAGGTAAGGTTGCTCATCCACCACCACCGTCACCTCAGCTGTGGGGTAGGAATGGCTGTCCCCGTGCACACACAAAATGTCTTCCTGTCTGCTATAATCCACCACGCCCGTTGGCACCAACTCCCTTCGGACCAGCGTCAGGAAGCTCCCCGAGTCAACCAGAGCAGTCACAGACTCACCATTAATGGTAACGTCCTTAAAACGCTGTTGCCCTCCCCCAGCACTTGCAACCTCAGCCCGAGGAGTGTAGCATGCCCCGCTAAGCTTAGCTTTTCTGATGGGGCACAACGAAGCCTTGTGCCCTGCTTGCTGGCGGTAGAAACAGATGAACTCCTTACCGGGGCTGCGCTGGCGAGGTGTGGGCCGGGATTCTCCAGGCGGATGCTGGCTGGCTCTGGCTGCTGGTCTGGGCTGCGACGAAACCTGGCGACTGGGACCACCGTGATAAGCAGGCGGGCCTCCCCTCCGTGCGTTGAGGTACTGCAGCGCTAGCTTGCCTGCAGCTAACCCATCCGTTGGCTTGTGCTCCTTCACCCAGGTGCGGATGTCTGTTGGGAAGACTCGCAGCAGCTGCTCCAAGATGACCTGCTCACCGATCTGCTCCTTGGTATGCTGCTCTGGCCGAATCCATCGACGGTAGAGACCCTTTAAGCGGTGGTAAGTTTCTGTTGGGTTCTCTCCCGGTGGAACTGCCATGGCCCGGAACTGCTGGCGATACGTCTCCGGTGAGACGTCAAACTTGGTCAGGAGTGCCGCCTTCAGGTCCGGGTATGAATGAGCCCTCTCCTCGTCCATAGCGGTGTACGCCTCTAGCGCCTTCCCAGTGAGTAGCGGCACCAGGCGACACGCCCACTCACCATCTGGCCAACCACACGTTCTGGCAATCCGCTCGAAGCGAAGCAGGTAATTTCCAATGTCCTCCCCAGCCAGGTACTGGGGAATCTTGGGGTCACCAAAGGGTCTGCTCTCCGGCCTCGGAGGTTCTGTCCCACTGCTCACCCCAAACCTTGCCGCCCTTAAGGGTGAACTGCGGCGCGGTGCAGCAGGTGTAGGTAAGTCCATTCTAAGGCTCATCAGCGACCTCTCAGATGGTGATAGGGACCCAGGTGCAGGGACAGGTGCTACCGGCCTCGGCCCTGCCACTGCCTGATCCAGTTGCGGGGCTGGCCACGAAGCCTGGAGTCCCCTGAGCTCTGCCAGGAACCCCTCCTCTCTTCTCTGCTGTCCCTCCAGGAAGGTCCTCATGACCGCCACCAGCTCCTCTCCTGGACTTGGAGCTCCAGGGCCGGCCTGCCGGACTGGGGCCGCCGCACCCCCTTCGTCCTCCTCGGCTGTGGACCAGGCTCCCTCCTCGCCATCTTTGTCCTGCACTGGTTCCTCCTTTTGTGAGCGCAACCCAGTACCCGTCTTCCTGTGTACCGGATGCGCCCTCGGCGACTGGCCATCCCACTTCTGACACCAAATGTCGGGGTTCGATACTTTGAAACGCTGGTTTGGAAAGATGATGGCCCAGTCGGCAAACTTTAGTTTGGTGATTTTCTTTTTATTACACCAAAAACCCAAAGACAAAAATACCCACAGGTGGCAAAGCAACAAAAAAAACGCAGGAATATTTACAATATGACAGAGTAAAAAAAATATTTACAAGGAACAGGCAGCAACTGTTATCCACATGCCACTCAGCCGAATCCTTCCTTCAAGTGAGCCGAGCTCTCTTTAAAAACCCCCTTGGCCCCTCCCCCGGGCAAACCAATTAACAAAACACAGGGGTTAAGAAACATAAACTGGGAAACAAAGCACAAAACTAACAGAACCCCTTTAAATATAACCCCAGTACTGTGGCACTAATAACCCCTCATATGGCTGTGCCACTTTTCCCACAGAACACATACATTAACAATATTTCAAAACAAATTAACACACATAGTTTAGTCCATGGTCACCTGACCCATGGAAGCACGCCACAGTGCGCTACTTATGACGTGGCCCGGAACTGCCTCGGTTCGGCCCGTGAACCCGAGACAGACCTCCGCAGCAACAGCAGGTGAGCATGTGTGTAGGTGTGTGTGTGTGTGTGTGTGTGTGTGTGTGTACGTGTCGCGTAGGCGCCGAGTGTGCACCCTCGACAACCCACGGAGGGGAGAACAGAGTTCAGGGTAAAAAGTTTATTTCACTGCTGGACCGCGACATGCGGCCGGCGGGGAAACAGGTGATAAGGAGCTTGGCTCTGCCGGAACAATGAGGCGCCCCACCGGCACTCTCTGAGAGAGAGAGCGCGCCGGTCAGGAAATGACGGGCGTTCAACAGCGCTCCGCCACACAAATTCAACCAGTTCAGGCTAGAAAACCTGTTTGAAAGATCTTTTTTCAGTGAAATGCAGCTTAGGCGACTGTACAGTGCAAAAACAGGCTCCTCTTGCTCTGAAACGCTCATTTTTCACATAAGCCACTTTTCACCCTTAATGAATTAAATTCCAGGTAAAAACTCCTTTGCCATGAAGAAGATCCAAATTCAACCAGTTCAGGATAGAAAACCTGTTTGAAAGACCTTTTTTCAGTGAAATGCAGCTTAGGCTACTGTACAGCGCAAAAACAGGCTCCTCTCGCTCTGAAACGTCTATTTTTGACATAAGCCAGTTTTCAGCCTTAATGAATTAAATTCCAGGTAAAAACTCCTTTGCCATGAAGAAGATCCAAATTCAACCAGTTCAGGCTAGAAAACCTGTTTGAAAGACCTTTTTTCAGTGAAATGCAGCTTAGTGCAAAAACAGGTTCCTCTCGCTCTGAAACGCTCATTTTTGACTTAAGCCACTTTTCAGTCTTAATGAATTAAATTCCAGGTAAAAACTCCTTTGCCATGAAGAAGATCCAAATTCAACCAGTTCAGGCTAGAAAACTTGTTTGAAAGACCTTTTTTCAGTGGAATGCAGCTTAGGCTACTGTACAGTGCAGAAACAGGCTCCTCTCGCTCTGAAATGCTCATTTTTGACATAAGCCAGTTTTCACCCTTAATGAATGAAATTCCAGGTAAAAACTCCTTTGCCATGAAGAAGATCCAAATTCAACCAGTTCAGGCTAGAAAACCTGTTTGAAAGACCTTTTTTAAGTGAAATGCAGTTTAGTGCAAAAACAGGCTCCTCTCGCTCTGAAACGCTAATTTTTCACATAAGCCACTTTTCAGCCTTAGGCGACTGTACAGTGCAAAAACAGGCTCCTATCGCTCTGAAACGCTCATTTTTCACATAAGCCACTTTTCAGCGCAAAAACAGGCTCCTCTCGCTCTGAAACGCTCATTTTTGACATAAGCCACTTTTCAGTCTTAATGAATTAAATTCCAGGTAAAAACTCCTTTGCCATGAAGAAGATCCAAATTCAACCAGTTCAGGCTAGAAAACCTGTTTGAAAGACCTTTTTTCAGTGAAATGCAGCTTAGGCTACTGTACAGTGCAGAAACAGGCTCCTCTCGCTCTGAAATGCTCATTTTTGACATAAGCCAGTTTTCACCCTTAATGAATTAAATTCCAGGTAAAAACTCCTTTGCCATGAAGAAGATCCAAATTCAACCAGTTCAGGCTAGAAAACTTGTTTGAAAGACCTTTTTTCAGTGAAATGCAGCTTAGGCTACTGTACAGTGCAGAAACAGGCTCCTCTCGCTCTGAAATGCTCATTTTTGACATAAGCCAGTTTTCACCCTTAATGAATTAAATTCCAGGTAAAAACTCCTTTGCCATGAAGAAGATCCAAATTCAACCAGTTCAGGCTAGAAAACCTGTTTGAAAGACCTTTTTTAAGTGAAATGCAGTTTAGTGCAAAAACAGGCTCCTCTCGCTCTGAAACGCTCATTTTTCACATAAGCCACTTTTCAGCCTTAGGCGACTGTACAGTGCAAAAACAGGCTCCTCTCGCTCTGAAACGCTCATTTTTCACATAAGCCACTTTTCAGCCTTAATGAATGAAATTCCAGGTAAAAACTCCTTTGCCATGAAGAAGATCCAAATTCAACCAGTTCAGGCTAGAAAACCTGTTTGAAAGACCGTTTTTCAGTGAAATGCAGCTTAGTGCAAAAACAGGCTCCTCTCGCTCTGAAACGCTCATTTTTGACATAAGCCACTTTTCAGTCTTAATGAATTTAATTCCAGGTAAAAACTCCTTTGCCATGAAGAAGATCCAAATTCAACCAGTTCAGGCTAGAAAACTTGTTTGAAAGACCTTTTTTCAGTGAAATGCAGCTTAGGCTACTGTACAGTGCAGAAACAGGCTCCTCTCGCTCTGAAATGCTCATTTTTGACATAAGTCAGTTTTCACCCTTAATCTATTAAATTCCAGGTAAAAACTCCTTTGCCATGAAGAAGATCCAAATTCAACCTGTTCAGGCTAGAAAACTTCTTTGAAAGACCTTTTTTCAGTGAAATGCAGCTTAGACAAAAATAGGCTCCTCTCGCTCTGAAAGGCTCATTTTTGACATAAGCCAGTTTTCACCCTTAATGAATTAAATTCCAGGTAAAAACTTGTTTGCTATGAAGACAAGGGCGCAATTTCCACTGGGGACAGGGGGGACATGTCCGCCCCACTTTTCAAAATCATGTTTTTGTCCCCCCCACTTTTTACACTTTGAAAACTAACAGTAGGCACAGGCTGTAATTGCAAAACAACAAGAAACCCTGCGTAAACTGACCGCTCGGAAGCCCCCCTCACACTACGTGCTCAATCAAAGACACAGACAGGACGCGGCACAGCAGCAAAAAGATGAAAAGGAGCCGACAGCTCAACTTAAAGTCCTTATTTGGAACGGGACTAAAAAGGAAGAAAGAAAATGTGAGTTGATTAGTCATTACTGGTATTTCTAACTTTACTCTATACACTATTGTAGCTAACGTTAGCTAACTAATATGTTAAACCAGGCGCTTAGCCATCTCTGTTTAAAACGTGTATGCAGCGCACTGATCACACAAGGAAGAGAGGAGGTGAAAAGAGACAACAACACCGTTACCTGTTGTATACTGGCCTCAGGCTGTACGATCGCTAAAACGCTGACGACCAGTGAGTAACGAGTTTGAAAGTAGCCTCTAACTTAATCAATCAATCAATCAATCACATTTTATTTGTATAGCACTTTACAATAGCCAGACGGTACCCAAAGTGCTTTACATCAAAACAATAAAATAATACATAAAAGCAATACATAAAAAACACAGGAAAGTGCTACAGTGCTGCAAGAAAACACAAGAAAGTACTACTAGTGCTGCAGGGTGTTAAAGGCCCTCCAAAAGTGCATTAAGTAAAAAACAGGCAAAATAAGTACACCTAAGAGCAGGACTACCCTAGTCAGAGTTAAATGCCAATCTAAAAAAGTGTGTCTTCAGCTTCGATTTAAAAAGGCTGAGGTCAGTAGTGGTGCGAATGTCAGGGGGCAGTCTGTTCCACAGCCTGGGAGCTGTGACAGCAAAAGAACGATCGCCCCACTGTTTAAGTCTTGACCTTGGTACCTCTAACAGGAGCTGGCCGGAAGAACGGAGGGCCCTGCCATGATCGCGGACAGTTAAAATCTCTGACAGGTAGGAGGGAGCCAGGCCATTAATGGAGTAAAAAACAAACAATAAAAGTTTAAAATCAATTCTAAAACGAACTGGAAGCCAGTGGAGTGACGACAGCACAGGGGTAATGTGTTCACACCTGGACGTGCCTGTTAAAAATCGGGCAGCAGCGTTCTGAACAAGTTGGAGACGCGAGATTAAAGACTGGCTTCATGAACGCAGCTCAAACCAACCCGGTGCCTCAGCAGGATGACCAAGCCTTGATAAATACACCGGATCCGCGCATCCTCATGCATTTCAGCCGGGTCGCTACCGGAGCTAAATTAAAAAAATAAATAAAAATAAAAATAAAAGCGCTCCTTGCGGTGGAGCTGAGAACAGCGGAGTTTCCTCTACTACAGCTGAACAGCTGACATGTGGTCAAGACGTACAGACCTGTCACAGTCTCACGGTGCATTTCATAATTATAAACTTCAACCTCAGAGCTCTCTGTCCTCAGACTGTCCTCACCTGTCCTGAACATCACACAGGGACAACATGGAGCCATGGAGCTGCTTGTGTGATTGGTTACTGAGTTGAGTTGATTTGTGTCTGACTGTCAGTCTGTGACCAACACTGTCTATGGTGCTGAAAGCTCAAGCAGGTTGATGTCTGGCTGAGTCAGTAGCTACCATGTCTTTGGTACAACACAAACATTAAATGGACACAGACAGTTTACAATTAACATGGTAGCTACATGGCTTAGACATGGTAGCCACTGACTCAGACAGTGACCTGTGTGTGTGTGTGTGTCAGAGGGGGTGATCTGTGGCATTGTCTTCTGCAGAAATATTTAGTGTGACTAGCATGTTTAAATAATGGAATAAATGCAATGTTTAAATAACTATCACAAGGGCCCATCGAGAATGCTCCTCCCTCTCTGTGCTGAGACCCACGCTCCGCCACTGGCAGTATGGCTAATGACAAAATAGTAGGCTAGGGTTAAATAGAAATGGCATGATTTAAGCTCTACGCAGGCAGAAATCGAGCGCACTGTGGTGTAGTGAAGAATGAAAACCAACTTGTAAGCTCAAGGGACTTTACTCAACATCTTCAGCAGGAAGTACAGCTTCATAACAACAGCTCCTTCTTCTTCTCTTCACCTACATACATAGTCCTGTCTTATTCAGTGGTGCCATCTAGTGACACTCCAACGTAACAGCGTTACAGAACACAACACGCGCTATGCGTACACAAATTTGCCGTTCCTACTTGTATCCCCCCCACTTCTGAAACTAAAGTTTCGCCCATGGTTAGGTATATTTCTCCAGGAAAGTTTCTTCTGCCTCTCAAGTTTATAATTACAGTTTATAATTCAAGAGAAGGTCCGAACAGTCTGATGACATTATTTTGCATATGAATTAGCCATGTGCTTCTGTTCCTTCGCAGACCATGTCAATAACACCCGAAGACATAGTGTAGTCGGATTCTCTGAGCACCGCAGACAGTTCAGTCCTTTTGAATTCTCATTCACATCTTTCTTTGACCTCATGACGCTTTCCAACAAGGTCAAGGTGTGGTTTGGTAAACACTAGGAGGTCATTTTTGACTATGCGCGTTCCTCCCAAAACGGCGCTGACGTCCCCTGCAGAGTTTAATCTTGACATTTTCAATACGTCTTTGTATAAAATCACAATCGAGTAAGTCGACATTAAAAAAAAAAGCGTTGAGCATGGAAATGTAATTTGTTACATACTGGTTGAAATAAAATCCATGGTGACTACAGCTGTGGCTAGTGGTTGTGGCTAACCTTGCATGCCACCATATGCACAAAGGATTGTGCCATGAGAACAGCTCATGGCAGTCTATCACAGATGTTAATCATTAAAATCTGAATCACTTTCACTGTTTGTTTCAATCTCGTAATTTATGTATTTTGTAACTTTACAATCGACCTAATACGGCTTGGCTTTATTCGCGGACTTCATGCTACGAGGATACAATAGACGATAGTAATTAAGGTTTCAAACATTTAGTAAATGGGGTAATTTGAATGTCGACAAGATAACATGCAAAAATTAATTTAAAAAAAATAGTATCGCAAACATACCTCCAGTCCTCAGTCAACTTCTCTGCACGATCCGCTTCTCCGATTGCATTCACAGGCAGTGGGAAACTTCACTACTGTTATGGCCTCAAATTGAAAGGAAACTTTTATCAAATGTTTCAATGCAAAAATACTACAGATTGAGGTAATTACTCCCATATTAAATAATTACTTCAAATATAGTTTTAAGCAGAGTGAATACTACGAAAACTGCCTATTAAAAATGAAATAATCTTAATATTCTCAGTCATGCAAGCCATGGGATGGTTTTGATTAGTAAAAATGAGTTAAAATATTTTTTTATCTTCAAATAATTTCAAATCATAAAGGGATTAAGAAGTTAAACATGTATTAATAATCATTATTTATTCAGTTCCAGGAAATCAGTAATTCCTGCCTGCCTTGAACGCAGCAGTGTTTTTGGAGGGAGTTTGGAGGTGCAGGTGCATTGAAAGCTCCCCTCCCCCACCCTGACTTGCACCTGACCTGACTGTGAACTTTCAGAGGAGCATGTAGTATGGCACTTATTCAATCTGAGATACAGAGCAGCACAAGTCTGAACTTTTTAAATGCTGTTTATCTTTAATAGGGATTTTCACATATTTTATACCAGATATGTATATTTAAATTACTATTGAAAATAAAATAAAAAATACAATTAGAATTTTTCTTTTCTATTAAATTTTGTAACTTGTAAGAAATGACTTATCATGGAAGGCTGAATATTGAGACAATATTTAGGAAAGACTGATATTTTAGCTCTGGCAGCTCATTGTAGTGACACTGAAGGTCAGTTTCTAAGCCTGTTGAGTGGCATCCTATGGTGGCATCCCCTCCCCCACCCTGAGTCCTCTCTTAACAGCCTTAGCTTTGAAGTCTGTCTTCTCCCTCTCACTAGAGAGATTTCTGATGCTGCTCGGGAAATTGCCTCCATACAGAATTGGGGGAGCATACGTCAGTCCGACCACCCAAAAGTCCGACTACCCATTAATCCGAGTTACTTTACAGTGTTAGGGTTAGGCTAAGGCAAATGTAATCAAATAATGCCCTATTTGCATATTTAAATATATATTCATGGAAACCTCCAATACAAAGGATGTTCTTATTCATGTCAGTGATCAACCTGTGAAGTTTCATGGATATATCTCTTAGTTTAAATTTTTGCCCTATTCACCTCAATTATACAGGGGCTAATATTGTGGTGGCCATATTGGATTTCCAGCAAAAAATTAACTTGCTTGTCCATATAGGTTGTAATCCTACTGGGTCATAGATATTTTTCTGGTGGCCAACCTTTTATAACATTGCAAATGCAGCACCCCGGGTGGATCATCTTATTTGTCCTCCAACATGTCAATCATTCTGAGGAAATGCTCACGTCACGCTGTCATGCATGCTCTTTCCTGGCTCGTTTCCACTAGCTGCACGTGCACTTTGATTATTTGTGTCCCATGAAATGTCTGCGAGGACTTTTACCCCAGTTGGTGTGACAGTGGAGCATTACCGGCGGCCCGGTGGATGGTGCAGCGGGGGCTCCACCGGCCGGGACCGCACAGTAAAGCCGGGGGCATGGAGGGGGTGAAAGGGGAGGCTATACAGTAGGATATACAGTAACATGTTTTAATAAAAGTATTTTAAACATGCACAGAACAGTAACACTCTTGCATAAAAGGTATGCCCCAGTGGTCAGCATAATCCGACTCGAAGCAGACTGGTGCATTTGTGTGCAGATTAAGAGGAATAACAGAGTTTGTCATCCTGAATGTGTACAGAGTGTTTTGAATAGGAAAGCTAAGTAGCTTTAGAAAGCTCTAATCATTATGGGACAAAAATATTTTTGTATGACACTTATAAGTGAGCAACATAAAAATCTGGCTAAATCCCTTCAATCCTGTTTTTTCACCTTTAATACCCCCTGTCTCTTTGGCTGCCATGCAGCCCCCTTTCACCTTAGAGACCCCAAAATTTGCATGGAGGTTGTCTTGGGGCCCCTACACAAGAATACGAAAGCAAAATATAAGTCATTTAGAAAAAAGGTCCTTTTCAAAAACCCAAGGGTGTTACACCCTCTGACATACTGACAAATTTATAGCATTTTTTTTATAGAGGTCGTGGAAGTCTGAGCTTTTGATATGTTGTTCTGTAGCCCCAGATGAGTAGATAAGCATTGGTTTGGCTTTGATTAAACATCTACTTTTTGGTAGGCGGGCCTTCAAACTTTCACATTTTTAAACCAAATGAGGCTCACCATTCCAACAAACTGAATGACTTGAAACTTGTTATCTATTCCAAAAGCTCACAACTGCTGGCCACTAGGAAAGCGAAGAACGCTCCAATTATGGGACCAAAATGTTCTTGTATTACAATTTTAGCTGAGCAACATACTCAAATCGTATTCATTTAGAATAAAGTTTTGATATTTTTGTTAAACAGTTTTACATGTCTTTTTTGGCCTTAAATGGCCCCCTTTGACCCTAGAGACCCTAAATTTTGCACGGTGGTTGACCCCCCAATACAAGTGTGCCTAAGGATTTTTCATATTGCAGGTTATACTGGTTTACAAAATAAATGTAATGTGTGAAAAATACCATTTGAAAAGTTGAGTGAGGATTTGAAATGTTTTTTCAAGACACAAGAGCACAAATTTAACCGAAAAAGTGAGCACAGCGCCTAAAAACTCTCTCTGTCTCTCTCTTTTTTTTTTTCCAACATCGCGTCATATTACGTCACAAGAGGGAGTTGTATGCTAGCAGCTGCCATAGCTTAGTGTGGGAGCAGATGGCTATTTGTCAGAGCGGTCGTCTTATCGTGAGTCAGTGTGTTTACAGCAGGTTTGGATTGCGTTATCATAGACATGGTAAATTATTCAGTTTGTGGTGGTTTCACAAACTCCAGCCTGTCACGACATCGAGTCCACCGGTCCACCAGAAAAAAAACGGTGCTATCTTCCGTGCCTGGGTGCGTGTTGTGCAGCTGAAGAGACGGGGCTTGACCTCTGCGTCAGCTACGAAAAACTCGGTTGTGTGTCGCTCAGTTTAAACCAGAGGATTATCACTCCAGCGATCTGATGGAGTTCAACTGGGATTCCGAAGCAAGAACTGTGCGACCCCCCGCCCCCCTCTCCCCTCCAACCCCCGGTGCGGTGCGGTGCCTTCGGTGCCGACAGCCTCATCCGGACCGCTGTCTGTCAGCAGCTGCTGGTGCTGCCGCCCCGGCAGGAGACAGTAACGGATCAGACAGAGACTCAGCTGAACGTGAACAGCCACTTGTAAGTCTTGTTTTATAACATTTGCGTGAGCTAGAGTGGGTGACATCATCGCTAGAGTGGAGAGCAGCTGCAAAAACTTGAGAAAAAACTCTCTTCATCTTGATTTGGGTCCCACAGCTTTTACTTCACATAGACAATATATACATAGAAATGTAGGAAATCTTGTTGGCTTTCAGGTGATGTTCTTATTTCAGATGTAGGACTTAAACTTTTGGCTGTAGAAGCCCTCGAGCGACAAGCACTCCAGCAACTCCCCCATAAGCTGCAGTGTTAACTTTGAGCCTAAATTTCTGGAGTGGAGCAGACGGTACCGGTTTTGTCTCTCGCTCTGGCTCCCTCATTTTTCACTTTACAGAAATAAAAAAGACATCACATGGTTCAGCAATGTCTCCTGCACTGTATACATATTTTGGCCATAACCATTACACTTTTTTCTAAACCTGCAGGAGTTTGGGAGGTGTTTTCCCATTCATTCTTATGGGGACATTTTCAACTTTGGTTCTGCTATTGCTCCAGCATATGCAGCTACAGAAACTGTTTGGCTGTCAAACTGTTCAGCTTTTTAAGCTCTTTCAGCCTATTACTTTTCAGCTTTTCAGCCTTTTCATCCTTTTCAAATATTCAGCTTCATGTTCAGCTAGAGAAACCATCCAATTATCAAAATGTTCAGCTTTTTAAGCTCTTTGAACCTATTACTTTTCCGCCTTTGACTTTTCAGCTTTTGAAAAAAGACAGCTTTTTCTGCAAATTCTTGACCATTCATTCTCATAGTTGTATGCATTTTTTATGCATTAGGCAAGTGTTTTCCAGCACATTCAGCAGATTTCCGAAATCACTTCAGCCGTCAGCATTCACGCTGTATTTTCGCAGGAAATACAATTTTTCGAGTTATATATGCTATCTATATGCATACAGGCGGTACAACTCCAACACTATCTGACCTCCATTTTTAACACACTTGAACACATTCTGTGACAGAGCTGTTGTATGGGATTGCAGGTTGGACAAGGGTATATGTAGTAAACCAACCATTGAATGTATTAAGTTACATATTTGTATAAAGATTGACCTCTTATTATCCTAGCTTTCCAGGCACAGCCCAAGATGTGTCATGGTGCAAATTAATAGGTAATTTTCTTTTTTCAGGGCTACTGACAAGTTCATTGTGTGCCAAAGCCAGCTTATGTCTCTATTTACTAACTGCTCAGCCTGTTGTGGAGAAACTGAAGTAAGTAACTCCAACGGAAAGAAACATTGAGACGCAGGAGGGAACTTGTGCAAAAATAAAGCAGGTAAGGGTCTTCTTGTGATTTCTGATGAAAAAGTATCATAACTTGTATTTCAGTTTGTATATCTTGTGTTATTTATGTACTGTAATCTTCTGCCTTTCACATATGTCTTTCATCTCTGTCAGCATTTTTGGCTCCTCATGGATTCTCTGAGAGTGCGAGAGTGCAGCACTGTCCTGTCCTCGTCTGCTGCGGCTCCCCTTTCCAGATCCCTCCAGAAGATCAACAAGGAGGAAGCTGTTGGCATATTCACTGCCAGCATTCATGATTTGATACAGGACATTGATAACTCTGAGGCTTTTCATACTCATAACACTGTTTTTTTTTTTTTTAAATGGGTCAGATGGTATATTTCTTTTGATTATTAATGGATAATAACCGTTTTTTACAATCTGGACCTTATTTCTAGCATAAAATACGATCATTTACTCACCCAGATAACTTTGGTGTCATTACAAGTCGTTCCAACGAAATTAGATCCAGCTGAGAGCCGCGTATATCTGTATAATGCAAGTACACAGGGCAGTGCAATGTAGCCTCTAAATAACACATTATCTGCCGCAAAATTCGTTAATTTCACCAATATTTTGTTATGATACGCTACTGCTATTCCCCTCTGAGTCCGGGGTTAGCTGTTGGTCTGTAGGTTGACCTACTAACCTCTGATCTGGATGATGTCATCTCCGACTGCGGCGCGCCTTGTTGCTATCGCTAATGCTACGGTTCGTTTCTGCGTGTGTCCGACTTGTCTGAACAAAATGAGCAGCTGGACGAAGTTCAGCTTCCTCTCCGCAACCTAGACTTACTAAAGCTCTGGCTAGTTGCACTAAAAATGGACCCGAATGCCGAAGCGGAATGATTATTATCAGAATGAGCCGGGCAGCGGTCGGAGATGATATCGTCCAGGTCAGAGGTCAGTAGGTCAACCTACAGACCCCGGGTGTTGATAACCGCTAACCCCCGGACTCAGAGGGGAATAGCACTAGCGTATCATAACAAAATATTGGTGAATGAAAGAGTTTCGCGGCAATTTTTTATTACTTACTAGTATTACTGTTTTTTTTAAAGAGAGTAATTATTGATAATGGCATTGACATACTGTCATCATATTCTCACACTTTTGATCTGTCTCCCTTCAGGGACCAAAGCTCCTCTCAACAGCAGCAGCAAGAAGCACCAGGTACCACAAGATCAAGGAGAGCCTTATGAACAAGAGTAGCAGAGGCTGTCAAAAGAGGTATCTGCATTCACTACTGACCAATGATGTAGGCATACTCAAGTGTTGGAACCAAGTGATAAAGTCACAATCTCTTTTTCAGTAATTCAGTAATGGATGGTAGTCATTTGTTTTACTCACCCATTACTTGTCCATTATACTCACACAAGGATACAGTAATAAGTCTGCATGAATAATAAAATGCATACTTTGGAACTGTGAGACAGTAGATACAGTAGATCATGGCCACATTCATGCCAACACCAGTAGAATTTTTTTTTTTACAATTGTGTGTTACTGACTATACATTTTTATCATTTTAACAGATCTGTGAAACAATCCTGGGCCATGCCAAAGACAGGTTCTCCTTCACCAGCTACCTTGTGAGTGCCGTGCTGCTAGAGGCAGAGCTGTTTGACCGGCATCTGAAAACATTCCCTGAAGAGGCTCTGAATACCACCATGAGGGCATACCCCATGCTACACAAGGAGAGGCTCAGGACTGAGCTTTCTCTCATCTACGAAAGTCCAGACTTCAGGGGCTCCTGCAGTGCACTGGCTCTGTACCAGGTTCTACAGAGCTACA
Organism: Pagrus pagrus; assembly: GCF_965226575.1. Classification (NCBI taxonomy): domain Eukaryota; kingdom Metazoa; phylum Chordata; class Actinopteri; order Spariformes; family Sparidae; genus Pagrus; species Pagrus pagrus. Next base: position 61,098 of record NW_028175416.1, read on the forward strand.
ACCTCCAGGAAACCTTCTCTGAGACTGTGGCGCTGTTGAACATCCTCATAATCACTCCAATGACAACAGCTGAAGCTGAGAGGTGTTTCTCCACCTTAAAGAGGTTCAAGACATTCCTGAGAAATACAATGGAACAGGAACGTCTGAATGCATTGGGCCTGCTTTCCATGGAGAGGGAACTTGTCAGGAACATGCCTGATTTCAATGAGAGGGTGATTGATCGCTTTGCTTGCTTGAAAGAGAGGCGAGCTAAATTCCAATACAAGTGATGAGTGAGTGTGTTCTTAAATGGTGAGTTGTGTTATGTTGTACTCTCCAAATGTTGAATTGTAAATAGTTGTATTGATTGCATATTGCCAGCCAAATATAAACTGAATATGTTCTGGAAAATTTTGATTAATTACAGTTTTGATGATAGTGTAATTTGATTTGATTATCGCTATGGCATCCATGATGGCTATAAATTGTAGACTGTGCTAAATGTGATTTCATGGGCAAACTATTAGATGACAATGTATCTGTTAATGTGTGTTTTATTGTGGAACCAAATTTATTGTATTTGAGACATTTAAATAGCCTAGCTATACAAAAAATACTGAATAGTATGAATATTTTATGTCTGGTGTTGCCATCTAGTGGTTGAACAGGAACACCAAATTAATCAATGAAATGTGACACTGTAAAGCTGGCTATCTGACTTTTATTTATTATTATTTTACCCATTGAATGGGTCACCTTAGCCATCATTGCAACTTTTGCCTAGTGGTGGTGAAACCGAAGCTTTCTGAAGCACTGAACCACTTTGACAAAGTTGCCTGGAAAATGATGCACTGCTTCGAAGCATTCGATACAGTCAAAATAGTGACATCTGCTGGCTGTTGAGGGGAAGAATTGACGTCATGACTTTCATGAGTCAGTTTTTAATAAAATGTATGTTCTCTCACCAAACTTGTGTCATAATGTTACTGTAGTCAATCTAAATATTCTATATATTCTGTCATTGGTAAGTATCAGTACTCCGACATGTATTAGATAATCAATACTAGTTTTTTTATTGCATGATACATGGTAGTAATCTGTACGATGTTGTGATGTAAGCATATCCGTAGCTAATGCGTATACAGTAAGCTAAGCCACCAGTCTCTGACCAACTCTGCACTGACTGTCCTGACACCACAGCTCAATTTCTCTCTCCTCTGGCCATCAATTCTCCTCCTGGTGTCTCTCTGCTCTCTAATGTGCATAATGGACTCCTAGTTATACGGTTGTGGTCTGTCGTATTTGTAATTATACACATGTAAAGTTCCCTCGGGGTCAGAACCAGCACCACAATCCATTGTTTTCCTATTGTTCAAACCGACCGCTCTCCCTCTGCCTACGTCACTTCCGTTAAGGGTTTTTCGATGCGGAAGTAAAATTTTCTCCCAAAAACGGAAGTCTTATTTATAAATTTATATTTATAAATATAATTTTAAGAAAAACTTGTTCCTACATTATATTTCTAAGCATTGGTTTAAGGGGGGGGTCTAACCTGCAATATGCTCTTTAAGTCTTTTAGAATGTGAACATTTATAAAAATAAAGGGGTTTATTTGAAGACCTCACATGCACCAGGATGACCTTTCAAGTTTCTGAAGGTTGTATGGGCTGGGGACTTTACAAACTGCAGAGGCCATGTCAGGATTTCAGCCTTCTCGGACAAAGCTTTGATCATTTATTAAAGAAAAGGGACTGTCCTGCCTTTTTAAAATTCAAATGTGTTGGGGCGGTGTTTAGTTCAGTTGGTAGAGCACCCGCCCCATGTGTAGAGCAGGCGGCCCTGGTTCGAATCCCACATTCAGCGGCCCTATCCTGCCTGTCATTCCCCCTCTCTGCCTCCCATTTCCTGTCACTCTCTGAACTGTCCTATCAATTAAAGGCATAAAAGCCCCAAAAATATACTTAAAAAAAAACCAATTCAAATGTGTAAAACCTGTCTCTTTTTTTTTTAACCTCAAATAGTCCCCTTTGACCCTAGTCAAAGTCACTCTAGGGTCTAATAAACTCACACACAATTGGCCCATGTATCGCGTACCATCACATAAACGGTATCATCATTGCCAGACTTGGCCCACATCTGGTTAACATACTATTTGCCTTGTCAGAAATAGACAAGAAGTGCCGGCTTGATGCCAGATCTGGCCCAGACCTGTCTGCTACGTATCTGGGCCACATACAACTAACCACAAATGGCCCACATTTGGCATGCCATTACATAAACGGTGCCATCATTGCCAGACCTGGCCCACACCTGGCTAACATACTATTTACCAGGTCAGAAATAGGCCAGAAGTGCCGGCTTGATGCCAGATCTGGCCCAGACCTGTCTGCTACTGTACAGACCTGGGCCACATACACCTAACCACAATTGGCCCACATTTGGCATGCCATTTCATAAACGGTGCCATCACTGCCAGACCTGGCCCACATCTGGCTAACATACTATTGCCATGCCAGATGTAGGCCAGAGGTGCCGGCTTGATGCCGGATCTGGCCCTGACCCGCTTGCTATGTGGGGCTGGCATTTCTAACAAGAAAACGGCTTGAAAACAATCTCACTGCACACACCTCTGCTGTGTGTGTGACTGCGGGCACAGCGGGGTTGGTTGCACCATGAGACATGAGAGGGGGGGATTCAATTACATTTTATAAAGATTAAAACACTTTGTTTTATGCTCTAGTCGACTGCCTATACCCCCTATGCCAAGAGCCGGCCCTGCAACCTCCTCTAGGACAAGTATCCAACATTTTAAACTGCCTCATTAAAACAGGTAACACACAACTGAACACCTGCTAGGCTTGCTAGCACAATGTTTCCTTCTGGAAGCGTGGCAAAGCACATAAAAAATAGGGACCCGCCATTTCTGCTATTTTTTTCGACACGCACCCAAAATACAACTAAATGTTAGTATATTAACAATATATGAACATTCAAAACTTACAGTAAGTCCAGTGAGGCTGACTGTTGCCACGTAGGTCCAACTTTCTGCAGTCCTCCGTGCTGCCTGTCTTCGGTGCTCCCCCCCTTTTATTGCATTTTAGCATGTACAAGGCCTATTATTAAATTCCACCTATTTGAAATAATAGAAATAAGAAGACTTTACCATTCTTATATGTAGGCCTTAATTCTATTAACTTGTACTTAAGTTGTGTTTTTAATTTATGCTTACTTAATAAAGAAATATTTCAATTTAATCAAACATTATTAGTATAAATTACTCAAAAAGAAAGAACATGTTACACAAACTTGACATAATTAAGTTAGTAGAACTTTTTTAAAACTTTGAGTATGCAGTACTTAATCTATTTAATTAATTTGAACGTTCGGGTTTACAGTGTAGCATAAGCTGTATTTGACTGAAAAAAGGTCTTTCACTGAAGTTTCCTTGCCTGAACTGGTTGAATGTGGATCTATTTCATGACAAACAAGGTTTTACCTGATCTTTAATTCATTGAGGGTGAAAACTGGCTTATGTCAATTTTTAGCATTTCAGAACAATAGTAGCCAGTCCAGGCTAGGAAACTTGCTTGAGAAACCTTTTTGCAGTCAAATACAGCTTATGCTACTGTACAGTGCACAGAGCACACAGTACAAATACACATAACAAAGTAGAAATATACAGAAAACTGTAGAAATACACAGCACACAGTATAAATATACAGTAGAATTACACATCACAGCAGAATAACTCCTCACAATAGAAATACTCAGTCGAAATACAGAGCAAACAATAGAAATGCACAGTAGAAATACTTATCACAGTAGAAATACACTGTAGAAATACAGAGCACACAGTAGAAATGCACAGTAGAAATACACATCGCACAGTAGAAATACACATCACACAGTGGAAGTACACAGCACACAGTCGAAATACACTTTAGAAATACAGAGCAGACAATAAAAATACACAGCAGACATAAACATCACAGTAGAAATGCACATCACAATATAAAAACACAGTGGAAATACAGAGCAGACACTAGAAATACACAGTAGAAATACACATCACAGTAGAAATACACATCACAGTAGAAATACACAGCACACAGTGCAAATACACTAGAAATACCACACAGTCAAAATACACAGTAGAAATACACAGTAGAAATACACAGCACAGAGTCGAAATACACTTTAGAAATGAAAAGCAGACAATAGAAATACGCAGTAGAAATACACATCACAATAGAAATGCACAGTAGAAATACACAGCACACAGTCAAAATACACAGTAGAAATACATAGCACACAGTTGAAATACACAGTAGAAATACAGAGCAGACAAGAGAAATACACAGTAGAAATACACAGCACACAGTAGAAATACAGAGCAGACAAGAGAAATACACAGTAGAAATACACAGCACACAGTAGGAATACACTAGAGTGCATAGCAGACGGTAGAAATACATTGTAGAAATACACATCATAAAGTCCAAATACACTGTAGAAATACACAGTAGAAATACACATCACAGTGGAAATACACAGTAGAAATATAGATCACAGTAGAAATACACATCACAGTAGAAATACACAGCACACAGTACAAATACTATAGAAATACATAGCACACAGTCAATATACACAGTAGAAATACAGAGCAGACAATAGAAATACACAGTAGAAATACATATCACAATAGAAATACACAGTAGAAATACACAGCACAATAGAAATACACAGTAGAAATACACAGCAGACAGTAGAAATACAGAGCAGACAATAGAAATACACAGTGGAAATACACATCACAGTAGAAATACACATCACAATAGAAATACACAATAGAAATACACAGTAGAAATACACATCACAGTAGAAATACACATCACAATAGAAATACACAGTAGAAATACACATCACTGTAGAAACACACAGAAGAAATACACAGCACGCAGCGCAAATACACAAGAAATACATAGCACACAGTCAAAATACACAGTAGAAAAAAGGAGGACACAATAGATATACACAGAGAAATACAAATCACAGTAGAAATAGACAGTAGAAATACACATCACAATAGAAATACACAGTAGAAACACACAGCACACAGTACAAATACACTAGAAATACATAGGACACAGTCGAAATATACAGTAGAAATACACATCACAATAGACATACACAGTAGAAATACACAGCAGACAGTAGAAATACACAGCAGACAATAGAAATACACAGTGGAAATACACATCACAGTAGAAATACACATCACAATAGAAATACACAATAGAAATACACAGTAGAAATACACATCACAGTAGAAATACACATCACAATAGAAATACACAGTAGAAATACACATCATGTAGAAACACAGAAGAAATACACAGCACACAGTGCAAATACACAAGAAATACATAGCACACAGTCGAAATACACAGTAGAAAAAAGGAGGAGACAATAGATATACACAGAGAAATACAAATCACAGTAGAAATACACAGTAGAAATACACATCACAATAGAAATACACAGTAGAAATACACAGCAAACAGTAGAAATACACTAGAAATACATAGCACACAGTCGAAATACACAGTAGAAATACGCATCACAGTAGAAATACACAGTAGAAATACACAGCACACAGTACAAATGCACTAGAAATACACAGCACAGTCGAAATACACAGAGCAGACAAGAGAAATACACAGTAGAAATACAGAGCCAACAATAGAAATAAACAGTAGAAATACACAGTAGAAATACACAGCACAGAGTTGAAATACACTTTAGAAATACAGAGCAGATAATAGAAATACACAGTAGAAATACACATCACAGTAGTAATACAGAGCAGACAATAGAAATACACAGTGGAAATACACGTCACAGTAGAAATACACATCACAATAGAAATACACAGTAGAAATGCACATCACAATAGAAATACACAGTAGAAATACACAGCACACAGTACAAATACACTAGAAATGCATAGGACACAGTCGAAATATACAGTAGAAATACACATCACAATAGAAATACACAGTAGAAAAAAGGAGGAGACAATAGACATACACAGAGAAATACAAATCACAGTAGAAATACATAGTAGAAATACACATCACAATAGAAATACACAGTAGAAATACACAGCAAACAGTAGAAATACACTAGAAATACATATCACACAGTCGAAATACACAGTAGAAATACGCATCACAGTAGAAATACACAGTAGAAATACACAGCACACAGTACAAATGCACTAGAAATACACAGCACAGTCGAAATACACAGTAGAAATACAGAGCAGACAAGAGAAATACACAGTAGAAATACAGAGCCAACAATAGAAATAAACAGTAGAAATACACAGCACAGAGTTGAAATACACTTTAGAAATACAGAGCAGATAATAGAAATACACAGTAGAAATACACATCACAGTAGTAATACAGAGCAGACAATAGAAATACACAGTGGAAATACATGTCACAGTAGAAATACACATCACAATAGAAATACACAGTAGAAATGCACATCACAATAGAAATACACAGTAGAAATACACATCACTGTAGAAACACACAGAAGAAATACACAGCACACAGTGCAAATACACAAGAAATACATAGCACACAGTCAAAATACACAGTAGAAAAAAGGAGGAGACAATAGACATACACAGAGAAATACAACTCACAGTAGAAATACACAGTAGAAATACACATCACAATAGAAATACACAGTAGAAATACATAGCAAACAGTAGAAATACACTAGAAATACATAGCACACAGTCGAAATACACAGTAGAAATACGCATCACAGTAGAAATACACAGTAGAAATACACAGCACACAGTACAAATGCACTAGAAATACACAGCACAGTCGAAATACACAGTAGAAATACAGAGCAGACAAGAGAAATACACATCACAATAGAAATACAGGGTAGAAATACACAGCACACAGTACAAATACACTAGAAATACATAGCACAGTCAAAATACACAGTAGAATTACATATCACAATGGAAATACACATCACAGTAGAAATACACAGTAGAAATACACAGCACACAGTGCAAATACACTAGAAATACATAGCACACAGTTGAAATGCACAGTAGAAATACACAGTATTTAATAACAACCAAATTGTGATAAGACAGAGGCCCATTACTTTTTCTCAGTGGGAGAAGAAAGGCATTCACACCTTAGGGGATGTTTATAATGATACTGGTCTTCGCTCATTTCAGGATCTGAAAGACTGTTATGACCTGCCAGGCTCATCTTTCTTTTTTTATCTTCAGCTTAGGGCGGCACTTAAGGCCAGAGGTGGACAGAGTACACAACTTCACTACTTGAGTAAAAGTACAGATACTCCTTGTCAAATATTACTCCAATACAAGTAAAAGTAGCTTAGTCAAAATATTACTTAAGTAAAAGTACTAAAGTATTTGTTTAAAAAATTACTTAAGTAAAAGTATTTAAAAAATATCTCAGGAAATACAGGAAAGGAAAGTAGCTTAATGTCATTATACAATACACTGATGCGATTCTGCTACAGACGTGTTTATAGCTCAAAAATAAGCAAATAAAGGCAAGAAGCCTCAGAACACAGACTCAGCTGCATTCATCAACACATGAAATATATTGCAGACAGCTGCGGTCAGTTCAGTATATTTTTGCATCTGACATCCATGCTTTCTCTACATAAAAAAAGATGTAGATGTAGGCACTACAAGAACTGATATTGACATTTACAGATAAACAACTTATTGGCTAGTTTACTTTACTTATATCATACATCACAGCCAAAAATGAGCCGGATAACCCACATCAAAGACAGCCGCACCTCACTAACGCGTGCACACCCACTCTCTCTCTCTCTCTCTCTCTCTCACACACACACACACACACACATGCGCGTGCGCGCACACACACACATACACACACACACACACACTCTCTCTTTCACAAACATTAAGTTAGCTAACGTTAGTAGCTACTTTACATACCGCGACGTGCTTTTTCCGGTTGGAAGACGAGTCTTTGTAGTCCGTGATATAATTGCTCCGCGGTAAGCACAACCAACATTTAAACTGAAACGAATCAGTTTTTGTGTTTTTGAAACATGGGTTTGAGATAAGGCCACGGGTGCTCATGACGTAGTACAGGTACGGCAATACAGCTAAGACAAACCATACGCGAATCAGCAGAAACAGTTTATTTTCTCTGAATTTTGCACAAAAAAAAAAAAATCATCAGCTGACGTAAGATCAAAAGTAGCGAGTAACGAGAGCATTAATAGAAATGTAGTGGAGTAAAAAGTACAATATTTGTCCTTCAAATGTAGTGGAGTGAAAGTAAAAGTATCCCCCCAAAATAATACTCAAGTAAAGTACAGATACTCAAAAACTGTACTTAAGTACAGTACTCAAGTAAATTTACTTCGTTACTGTCCACCACTGCTTAAGGCCTATGGAGTCCCGTGGGGTTAGCCACTGAAACAACACCCCTTTCACAAACTTGTTACGAGCAGAGGAACCTCCCGGGGCTTTGTCTCTACTTTTTATACTTTTCTACTGAAGTCCTCTTACAAGGACCTGCTCTTAGACAAACAGTGGAGAAGTGATTTTGATTGGGACACGGTTTGGTCTGACATTTTGTTGACTTCACGTAATCCAAATCACCAACAAATCCACCTGAATTATGCTCATAGAACTTACCTAACCCCACGAAGATTGCACTTAATGGGTCTGGTGGCTGACTCCCGGTGCACCCTGTGTTCCCTCGGGGCTCCTGGTACATTTCTTCACATGTTCTGGCAATGCCCTCCTGTCGCTAGTTTTTGGAGCCGTGTATCTTCTCACTTATCAAATATTTTTTCTTTGACAATTCCGGTGTCAATAACTACTTTACTCCTGAATGATTTATCTCAGTTTTCAACATCTGGACAGCAGAAAAGACTTATTTTTGCTGGCCTTACTGCAGCTAAGAAATTAGTAGCTATGAGGTAGAAACACCCCGATAAGCTATCAGTGAACAATTGGATCCTCACATTTCTTGATATTACTTACCTGGAGTTGTCCACTGCTCGTGTGATTGGAGTCAAGGAATCCGAGATTGAGCTGTGGGTCTCAGTGGCAGGGAAACTAAAGGAGCGGATCTAGCCACCTAATTTGCTAGTAGCTTTTGGTTCTGGGGGGCCCAGGGGTGGTGGTGGTGGTGGGCGGGTGGGGTGGTTATTTTATATGTTGTTTTTTTTTTTTTTTTTTACTATTGTGGTTTTCTCATTCTTATGTCTGTCATCATGTTTTGTATTTGTTATTAAAATGCACTGCCTTTTTCAAAGTTTGGAAAATAAAATAAAAATTTCATCACAAGAAAAAAGAAATGCACAGTAGAAATACACAGCACACAGTCAAAATACACAGTAGAAATACACATCACAGTAGAAATACACAGTAGAAATACACAGCACACAGTCGAAATACACATTAGAAATACAGAGCAGACAAGAGAAATACACAGTAGAAATACACAGCACACAGTAGAAATACACAGTAGAAATACACAGCACACAGTAGAAATACACTAGAAATACATAGCAGACAGTAGAAATACATTGGAGAAATACACATCACAATGTCCAAATATACTGTAGAAATACACAGTAGAAATACACATCACAGTAGAAATACACAGTAGAAATATAGATCACAGTAGAAATACACATCACAGTAGAAATACACAGCACACAGTACAAATACTATAGAAATACATAGCACACAGTCAAAATACACAGTAGAAATACAGAGCCAACAATAGAAATAAACAGTAGAAATACACAGCACAGAGTTGAAATACACTTTAGAAATACAGAGCAGACAATAGAAATACACAGTAGAAATACACATCACAGTATAAATACAGAGCAGACAGTAGAAATACACAGTAGAAATACACATCACAATGGAAATACACATCACAGTCGAAATACACTTTAGAAATACACAGCACACAGTGCACATAGACTAGAAATACATAGCACACAGTTGAAGTACACAGTAGAAATACACAGCACAGAGTCCAAATACACTTAAGAAATACAGAGCAGACAATAGAAATACACAGTAGAAATAGACATCACAGTACAAATACACATCACAATAGAAATACACAGTAGAAATACACATTACAGTAGAAATACACATCACAATAGAAATACACAGTAGAAATACACAGCACACAGTACAAATACAGATCAGACAATAGAAATACACAGTAGAAATACACAGCACACAGTGCAAATACACACTAGAAATACATAGCACACAGTTGAAATACACAGTAGAAATACACATCACAGTAGAAATACACATCACAATAGAAATACACAGTAGAAATACACAACACAGTAGAAATACACAGTAGAAATACACAGCACACAATGCAAATACACAGTAGAAATACACAGCACACAGTGCAAATACACTAGAAATACATAGCACACAGTTGAAATACACAGTAGAAATACACACCACAGTAGAAGTACACATCACAATAGAAATACACAGTAGAAATACACATCACAGTAGAAATACACATCACAATAGAAATACACGGTACAAATACACAACACACAGTACAAATACACTAGAAATACATAGCACACAGTCTAAATACACAGTAGAAATACACATCACAATAGAATTACACAGTAGAAGTACACAGCACACAGTAGAAATACACAGCGCAGAGTCAAAATACACTTTAGAAATACAGAGCAGACAATAGAAATACACAGTAGAAATACACATCACAGTAGAAATACACTTCAGAAATATAGAGCAGACAATAGAAATACACAGTAGAAATACAAAGCCTCGTTTGCCATAAAGAAGATCCAAATTCAACCACTTCAGGCTAGAAAACTTAAGTGAAAGACCTTTTTTCAGTCAAATACAGCTTATGCAAATCAAAAATCAAATCAAATAACATTTTATTTGTATAGCCCAAATTCACAAATCACAGTTTGCCTCAGAGGGCTTTACAATCTGTACAGAGACGACACCCTCTGTCCTTCGACCCTCGATTCGAGTGAGGAAAAACTTGCCCCCCCAAAAAAGGACCTTTTAACAGGCAAAAAAAATGCGGAAGAAACCTCAGGGAGAGCCACAGAGGAGGGATCCCTCTCCCAGGACGGACAGACGTGCAATAGATGTCGCATGTACAGAGCAGATCAACGAGATCACAATGTATTCAATTATAAGCGATGGTTGACAGGAGTGAAAGTACATAAAGATGTATTACAGCAATAATAATGAAATGCACATGGAAATGTGATTACTAGTGATAACAGTAGTAGTGATTAATGGTAAGGATGGTATGTAGTAATGCATTACAATAATAGTAGTGGAACGTATGTAACAGAGATGTGACTAATATTAGCGACAGTAGTGGTGGGTGTCAGGCAGGGTCATGGCAGTAGGCGCATCCACGATCAGGCAGGGCCATAGCAGTAGGCGCATCCACGATCAGGCAGGGCCATAGCAGTGGGCGCATCCAGTGGGCGCATCTATGCTACTGTAAGTGCAAAAAAAGCGACTTTCTCGGTCTGACACGCTGAAAATTGACATGAGCCAGTTTTCACCCTTAATGAATTAAATTCCAGGTAAAGCCTCGTTTGCCATAAAGAAGATCCAAATTCAACCACTTCAGGCTAGAAAAGAAGTGAAAGACCTTTTTTCAGTCAAATACAGCTTATGCTGTTGCCCAGCAGCCAGCAGCCAGTCAGCCCAGCACAGGTGCTGGCAATGATGACGACGAGCAGCCCAGCTGTTCCACATCATCATCTACTCTGCCTGAGTATTAGAGGAGGCTGAGAGGGGGCGCCCGTTGCTTGAACGTCGACTATTGTGGTCAGGTTAGCCGGCTGTGTACTAGCAGCACTCGTAAATCTTCGAATAGACTGTATTGTATATCTTTGCTAATCCTGTTCTCCTCTTTGTTTGTTCCAGGCTCCCTCCGTTAAAACCAGTGTCTCCTCGCTCCGTCCATGCCTTCCAGGCCCCTCACCTTCACCCTCACCTAACCACCACGTGGACCCTCCACCCTCTCTCCTCTCCCTGGATACCCAATCTCTCCCTCCTCTGCTCCACTCCCACGTAAAGTTGTTTAATAAAGTTGTTAAACTTGAAGCACGGTTCTGTGTCTTTGTCTCTGGGGTACCTGGCACATTTGGCTACTGTAACTTTAGAGCCTAACAGAACGTTCAAGTCACCATGAGCCAAGCCGGGTCCCCAGGGGCAGGGAACCAGACTCCTGCAGATTTAGGAGGTTTGATTGCCAAACAGGCCCGTGACCTTGCCGAGCTGCAGCAGGAGTTGAAGAAGGCCTTTCTCACTGTGCAAAGTCAGATAGCAGTGCTTGAAAGTGCCTCCCGTTCCACAGTAGGAACTGTGGCGTCCCTTTCCACCCAAGTGAGCGCCATCTCCGGAGCGTTGGCCGACATTCAGAAATCCCTGGATACCCTTACAGCCCGAACACCGGTCAGCGGACTTCCAGCTCCCATCGCCAACACCAGTCCCAGCCCTCCCATTGCAGCGGCGGGTTCAGCGGCCTCCCCAGCCCAGTCGCACCCCCAAACTGAGCCCAACTTGGTCAGCCCTAGGCCGTTCGACGGAGACTTCATCCACTGTCGGGGTTTCCTCGCTCAATGTGAGTTACTTTTCACTCATCAGCCGTCTAGATATTCTTCCGATGGGTCTAGGATTGCCTTGGTCATGTCTCTTCTGATTGATGAGGCTCTCAGTTGGGCTATAGCTGCAGTTGAAGGCAACCTTTCTCTTGCTACTGACTACGCACAGTTTAAGAGGGAGTTTCAGGCAGTGTTCGATCACCCTGTAGACGGGAAGGACGCCGCCAGTCGTTTGCTGGTAATCCGTCAGGGGTCTCGCTCTGTGGCTCAGTATACCCTGGAGTTCCGAATCCTGGCAGCGGAGAGCCGATGGGACACCAATGCCCTTCTCAGTGTTTATCGCAAGGGGCTGAGTGATGCCATCAAGGATCTCGTTGTCCGTGACTGCCCTGAAACCCTCAACGACTTAATATCCCTGGCCCTCCTAATGGACTCCCGGCTTCAGGAACGTCGCGCAGACAGAGCCCATTGAGGCTCTCCTCGCCAACCCTCCCACCACCCAGCTACGGAGGTTCCAACTCTGTTCTCTGCTAGCCGAGCTGAGCCCCCTCCTTCACCTCTGCGTTCCCCAGCTCCTTTGGCTGATCACGACTCACACCAGAGGAGAGAGAACAGAGACTGAACAACAGGCTGTGTCTCTACTGTGGTGAGTCAGGTCATTTCATTCGCTCTTGCCCCACTCGCCCAAAAGATCCTGCTCGCTGGTAGGGGCTATACTGGTGAGCAAGACTATTTTCCACCAGCCCAAGAAGAATCCCAACCGCCTCTTCCCTGCTACGCTGGCCTGGGGCACAGAGACACTTTCTGTCAGTGCCCTCATTGATTCTGGTGCGGATGAGTGCCTCATGGACGTTTCCTTTGCTCGCCAAGCAGGTGTCCCCTTGGTTCCCTTGGACCACTCGTTGTTCCCCCAGGCCATAGACGGACGTCCATTAGGCGCTATCTCCTATTCTACCAGGCCCCTCATGCTCACCCTTTCAGGTAATCACACCGAGTCAATCTGTTTCTTTGTTCTACATGCCTTGGTGTTGGGTCGACCTTGGTTGGAGAAGCATGAGCCCCATATCTCCTGGGCCTCCGGCCGGATCCTGGGATAGAGCACTACCTGCCATGCAACCTGCCTGCGTTCCGCACTGTCCCCGCCCTGTGGTTCCCAAGCGGTGCCCTCTCCCCCAGACCTCACAGGTGTTCCCCCCGAGTATCATGATCTTGCCCCAGTGTTTAGTTAGGACAGGGCTATGTCGCTTCCCCCTCACCGGCCGTATGATTGTGCCATCAATCTCCTACCTGGGACCCCCTTCCTGAAGGGACGGCTTTACAACATCTCTCTTCCAGAGAAGGAAGCAATGCGCAACTACATTGCGGAATCCCTGCATTCAGGCATCATCAGACCCTCGTCTTCCCCCCTTGCAGCAGGCTTTTTCTTTGTGGCTAAAAAGGATGGCGGCCTGAGACCATGTATTGATTACCGTGGGCTAAACAAACTCACTTTGAAGAATAAATATCCTCTTCCCCTTATCAGCTCCACCCTCGAGCCACTTACTCATGCCAAAGTTTTCAAGAAGCTTGACCTCCGAAACGCCTACCACTTAGTCCGGATCAGGGAGGGCGACGAATGGAAAACGGCCTTCAACACCCATCTTGGCCACTTCGAGTATGCCGTTTGGCCTGTCCAATGCCCCGGCCGTTTTCCAAGCCCTTGTGAACGACGTGCTGAGAGACATGCTTAACATCTTTGCGGTGGTGTACCTGGACGACATCCTCGTCTTCTCCAAGTCTTTGGAGGAACACCACCAGCATATCCGCCTGGTTCTTCAGCGGCTGTTGGAGAATTGCCTGTACGTCAAGGCTGAAAAATGTGTGTTCCACTCTGACTCTGTTACGTACCTGGGCAATGTACTGGAGAATGGACAGACCCGGGTGGATCCTGCCAAGGTCAAGGCAGTAGAGGAATGGCCACGTCCCAACGACCGAACTCAGCTAAGGCGTTTCCTGGGGTTTGCTGGCTTCGTCTGCAGGTTCATCAAGGGTTTCAGTCAACTAGCAGCCCCTCTCAATTCCCTCACTTCCCCTTTCACTCCTTTCTCCTGGACAGCGGAGGCGGAGGCAGCTTTCTGTAAGCTTAAGAGCCTGTTCGTTTCAGCTCCTGTGCTGGTCTACCCCAACCCAACAAGGCAGTTTGTCGTCGAAGTAGATGCCTCGGATACGGGCATCGGGGCAGTTCTCTCTCAACGGTCTGAGGGGGACCAGAGAGTGCATCCTTGTGCCTACAACCCCGCTGAGTGGAACTACGACGTGGGTAATAAGGAGCTACTGGCGGTCCATGATGCACTGAAAGAGTGGAGACACTGGTTGGAGGGAGCGAAGCTGCCATTCATAGTGTGGTCAGACCACAAGAATCTGACCTACTTAAGGACAGCAAAGAGGCTTAACTCCAGATAGGCCCGCTGGGCCCTATTTTTCAGCCGGTTTGATTTTGCCCTTAGTTACCGCCCGGGTTCCAAGAACATCAGGGCTGATGCTCTCTCCCGTCAGGTCACTGGGGAACTACCTGAGGTCCAAGAGGTGCCGAACACCATCCTTTCCCCCACCCGAGTCGTGGGTGTAGTCACCTGGCCTATCGACTCCATGGTAAGGCGGGCCCAGCGAACCCAGCCTGATCCGGGCAATGGACCCCGAAACAGACTGTTCGTTCCCACCTCTGTCTGCCCACAAGTGTTGGAGTGGGGTCACTCCAGTCACATTGCCTGCCACCCAGGGGAACGCCGAACAGCAGAATTCATCAGCCGCAGATTCTGGTGGCCCTCCCTCAACAAGGATGTTAAGGAGTTTGTAGCTGCCTGCACCGTCTGCGCCCGGAGCAAGGCTTCCCATCGTCCTCCAGCGGGCCTGCTTTAACCACTCCCCGTCCCCACTCGGCCATGGTCCCACATAGGTATGGACTTTGTTACAGGGCTCTCGGTATCCCAGGGCAATAATACCATCCTGACTGTGGTTGACCGGTTCTCTAAGGCTGTCCACTTTATTCCACTCCCCAAGCTTCCTTCCGCTGTAGAGACTGCAGACCTCCTCACCCTCCATGTTGTTCGCCTGCATGGAATTCCCTCAGACATTGTGTCTGACCGTGGTCCCCAATTCGTCTCAAAGGTGTGGCAAGCCTTCTGTAAGGGAATCGGGGCCACAGTCAGCCTCTCCTCTGGCCACCATCCACAGACCAATGGGCAAACAGAGCGTGCCAACCAGACACTTGAGACGGCCCTTCGCTGTGTCACCACCAGCAACCCTTTGACCTGGTCCAGATACCTGCCCTGGGTGGAGTACTCTCTCAACGCGATGGAGAGCGCAGCAACTGGTATGTCCCCTTTCCAATGCTCACTGGGTTACCAACCCCCTCTGTTTCCCCAACAGGAGCTGGAGGTGGCAGTCCCATCCACCAGGGTCCACCTCCGCCGGTGTAGACGGGTCTGGAAGGCGGCCCGGGCTGCGCTTCTTCGTACCACCGCACAAGCCCAGCGTGGGGCCAACCAGTGGAGGGTATGCGCTCCTGTCTACCAACCTGGCCAGAAGGTTTGGCTGTTGGCCCGGGACCTGCGCCTCCAGACCTCTCAGACCTCAACCCGCAAGCTGAATCCCCGGTATGTTGGCCCCTACTCTGTGGAACGCGTCATTAGCCCTTTGGCAGTACGTCTGATTCTCCCTCCTGCTCTCAAGGTTCACCCAGTTTTCCACGTCTCTCAGCTTAAACCTGTGGCCACAAGCGCCTTGTCTCCTGTTTCAGCTCCTCCGCCTCCCGAGTCCTGGCTGATGGTGACCCTGTGTGGACAGTTCACAAGCTGCTCGCCGTCCGTCGCCGTGGTCGGGGATTCCAGTACTTAGTGGACTGGGAAGGCTATGGTCCCAAAGAACGATGCTGGGTGCACTCGTCTTACCTCGCTGACCCCTCCTTGTTGGATGCTTTCTACAGGGACAACCCAGGTGCCCCTGAGCGGTCATCCGGTGCCTCCCCTCAGGGGGGGGGGTACTGTTGGGGCTGCCCAGCAGCCAGCAGCCAGTCAGCCCAGCTCAGGTGCTGGCAATGATGACGACGAGCAGCCCAGCTGCTCCACATCGTCATCTACTCTGCCTGAGTATTAGAGGAGGCTGAGAGGGGGCGCCCGTTGCTTGAACGTCGACTATTGTGGTCAGGTTAGCTGGCTGTGTACTAGCAGCACTCGTAAATCTTCGAATAGACTGTATTGTATATCTTTGCCAATCCTGTTCTCCTCTTTGTTTGTTCCAGGCTCCCTCCGTTAAAACCAGTGTCTCCTCGCTCCATCCACGCCTTCCAGGCCCCTCACCTAACCACCACGTGGACCCTCCACCCTCTCTCCTCTCCCTGGATACCCAGTCTCTCCCTCCTCGGCCCAGCTCCACTCCCACGTAAAGTTGTTTAATAAAGTTGTTAAACTTGAAGCACGGTTCTGTGTCTTTGTCTCTGGGGTACCTGGCACATTTGGCTACTGTAACTTTAGAGCCTAACATGTGCTACTGTAAGTGCAAAAAAAGGGCTCTTCTCGGTCTGACACGCTGAAAATTGACATGTGCCAGTTTTCACCCTTAATGAATTAAATTCCAGGTAAAGCCTCGTGTGCCATAAAGAAGATCCAAATTCAACCACTTCAGGCTAGAAAACTTAAGTGAAAGACCTTTTTTCAGTCAAATACAGCTTATGCTACTGTAAGTGCAAAAAAAGGGCCTTTCTCGGTCTGACACGCTGAAAATTGACATGAGCAAGTTTTGACCCTTAATGGATTAAATTCCAGGTAAAGCCTCGTTTGCCATAAAGAGGATCCAAATTCAACCACTTCAGGCTAGAAAACTTAAGTGAAAGACCTTTTTTCAGTCAAATACAGCTTATGCTACTGTAAGTGCAATAAAAGGGACTTTCTCGGTCTGACACGCTGAAAATTGACATGAGCCAGTTTTCACCCTTAATAAATTAAATTCCAGGTAAAAACTGCTTTGCCATGAAGAAGATCCAAATTCAACCAGTTCAGGCTAGAAAACCTGTTTGAAAGACCTTTTTTCAGTGAAATGCAGCTTAGGAGACTGTACAGTGCAGAAACAGGCTCCTCTCGCTCTAACACGCTGATTTTTGACATAAGCCACTTTTCACCCTTAATGAATTAAATTCCAGGTAAAAACTCCCTTGCCATGAAGAAGATCCAAATTCAACCAGGTCAGGCTAGAAAACCTGTTTGAAAGACCCTTTTTCAGTGAAATGCAGCTTAGTGCAAAAACAGGCTGCTCTCGCTCTGAAACGCTCATTTTTCACATAAGCCACTTTTCAGCCCTAGGCGACTGTACAGTGCAAAAACAGGCTCCTCTCGCTCTGAAACGCTCATTTTTGACATAAGCCACTTTTCAGCCTTAATGAATTAAATTCCTGGTAAAAACTTCTTTGCCATGAAGAAGATCCAAATTCAACCGGTTCAGGCTAGAAAACCTGTTTGAAAGACCTTTTTTCAGTGAAATGCAGCTTAGGCGACTGTACAGTGCAGAAACAGGCTCCTCTCGCTCTGAAACACTCATTTTTGACAAAAGCCACTTTTCATCCTTAATGAATTAAATTCCAGGTAAAAACTCCTTTGCCATGAAGAAGATCCAAATTCAACCAGTTCAGGCTAGAAAACCTGTTTGAAAGACTTTTCTTCAGTGAACTGCAGCTTAGTGCAAAAACAGGCTCCTCTCGCTCTGAAACGCTCATTTTTGACATAAGCCACTTTTCACCCTTAATGAATTAAATTACAGGTAAAAACTCCTTTGCCATGAAGAAGATCCAAATTCAACCAGTTCAGGCTAGAAACCCTGTTCGAAAGACCTTTTTTCAGTGAAATGCAGCTTAGTCGACTGTACAGTGCAGAAACAGGCTCCTCTTGCTCTGAAAGGCTCATTTTTGACATAAGCCAGTTTTCACCCTTAATGAATTAAATTCCAGGTAAAAACTCCTTTGCCATGAAGAAGATCCATTCAACCAATTCAGGCTAGAAAACCTGTCTGAAAGACCTTTTTTCAGTCAAATGCAGCAACGTATTCTCATGAAGGGTTCGTATGGAAACGTACGAAAAGTTATGCACACATTTTTCGTGCATTATCCTACGAATATCAAAATGACACCAGTGCAATGACACCAGTGCGCATGCGCACATGACACCAGTGCAATGACACCAGTGCGCATGCGCACATATGTACAAATCTTTCGATATCCAATGACACCAGTAGCATGCGCAATTCCCATGCAGTGGGAAAAATGGCTTCCATTGCAGCATTTTAAGACCGTTTCGGCATTAAAGTGCGTTTTGATAACATTCCTTCGCTGTCGCTGACATACTTCCGCCAGTTTTTTTCTTCTTTTTTTACCGCCAACCTTCTCCCGCTTCAGGTAAGAACGCAACTTTGTTAGTAAATCAGAAATGCAATGAGCTTTATTGCCTTGAATATATTCTATTATTCTGTTCTATCTTTCATTGTACTATGCCTGCATGCCTTTTATTGTACTATGCCTGCATTTTAACTGTACAGAACTTTGGTCAACCTGGGTTGTTTTAAAATGTGCTTAAGAAATAAACTTGATTGATTGATTGATTGAAACCAGTCAGTTTTGTCAATAACAAACAAAGTTTGACAAATTTAGATAGATAGATAGATAGATATACTTTATTGATCGTGACTAGAGAAGGCTTTCTTGATTGTGCTCTCATTCTACTTTTATTACTGTTTTACAGATAACCAGTTTCCCTCAATCCTCTGTCCCTGTTCCTTCCTTTATAAAAAACCAACGGCTCTTTTAAGAGCCAACCTATTTGTGTGTGTGTGTGTGTGTGTGTGTGTGTTCATTTCTCTGGTAAGTAGTATGCACAATTTGAGATTGAGAAGGCTTTCTAGACTATGCTCTCACTGTACTGTTATTGCTGTTTTACAGATAACCAATTTCCCACATCTCTCAGTCCCTGTACCTTCTTTTACATAACCAACGGCTCTTTTAAGAGCCAACCAGAAGTCTGTCCAGAAGTGTCTTCAATTCTCTGGTAAGTGGTAGTAGCCCTTATAGCCCTCGATGTAAACAATATCAAAGGCAAGCTGGGACAGAAATATATATCATATAGGGTGCACTTTCCCCACAGATCAGAGATGGAGGATTTAACATCTTTTATTTTTGCTGTTTAGGCACTATGGCATCAGATGAGGATACCCTTAAGGATGTGATCAGAAAGGCACAGAGCCTGGCAGAGCATCTCAACTCACTAGTTGAGCCTGCACAGGTAATGTAACATCTTCAGTATCCTGTTCCATGCATGGGGATCAGATATTATGATGCATAGCAACATTCAAGAAGTTATTTGTGCAGGAAGTCTATATGGTTTACCTGCGTTACTTTGATTATATTGTGCTTTTTAGGTGAAAAAAAGAAGAAGATCAAAACCACCAGTCCAGATCCGGTGGAGACAGCGGGATAAAGATGGCAACATTATTGCCCAGACCATCAAGTCCTCTTCGTCCAAATCCCGTGGTTAGTTTATTATATCCAACTTTGCATAGCGTACTAAGCATTTTGTTGTAATAAGGTCAATGAATACTACCCACAGAAGAAGATTGTAATTATACTGGGTAGCTCTCAGTTGTGGATGTATTTAACTTTCTGAATGATCAGCAAGGCTTTTCTGGAAAAGAGCATACATGTTTGGCAAATCTTTCCTCTGTAAATTGTTCATTTCCTGAGCTACTGTAACCAGTAGCGAACTCACATTATGAATAAACATTCCATTCACATTGACACAACACTGATATTCTGTTGGCATCCTACACATTTAACTTTATCTTTTCAGGTGGAAGGGCCAGATCACTTCATCGCAGTGTTCCTGAGGAGACATCAGTGGAGATGCCTGATGAGGAAGAGGCAGGACTTAGTAAGTAATCATAATCTTTTTGTCTTATAGATTCCCATGAGTTTTGGCGTGACAGGTCAAACAATCAAGCATCGTGGTGTGATTTCTGTGGGGATCTACCAATCCAAGTCTGTAGAATACGATTTATAGGCCTGCACATCTCAGCATCGCCATAATGCTTAATGTGGAATGGCATTTTCATTCAATCCTTTATTTCAGACTCCAATACAGGGTCCATAGCATAATAAAATGACATAAAAGCACAAAACAAACAAAACTAACAAACAAAAGCAGAACAATCAGACATAGAGGCATTCTCTCCAATGTTTTCTTAACTTAGAGTAGTACCTCAAGGAACTCCTTGCTGGATTAACTAGGTTATCAATAATACCATTACCTGAGCTATCCAGGCGACACATAAATTTGTACATTAAATTGCTCAGGACTGCCTCACATGATGGCACACTGGAGACCGCAAACAAGTAGCTGGCACTGAACCATCTGGGTAACTTCAATAACATCCTCATAGTGTCATTATACGCAACTGTAAGCTCTTGTAGACTGCTTTTCTTGTACCCACACCACAAATGAGCAGTATACATAGGTGTACAAAAGGCTTTAAACAGAGAACATTTCACATTGAAAGAGCACATACTAAACTTGCGAAGTAACATGTTCGCTTGAGCATATAGTTTGCGCCGTTGACGGTATGTATCTTTGTCATCACTGAGATCATCTGAGAATATGTGACCAAGATACTGTACTTCTTTAGACACCATAAGTGGACTATTACAGAGATAAAATACAGGATCCTCTCTGCTTCTAACTATCTTGATACACATTTTCCTCTAGAAAATATTTGTAGCTTGTAAAATTACGATTCATTGCTAAGCCCCAATTTTGCTTTATCAACATTTTACCCCCCTCCTGAAACAGATGCTGCTTTAAAAGAACTGGAGAGACATCTCAGTGCATCACACTGTGATGTCGGTATTGACGATGTGGACACCAGCCCACCAACAGCAGCCATGGACTGGAAAACCAGGAACGCTTTCTCCTCAGAGAGATGGAAGGAAGCCAGACAGATGCTGTTAGACAACATGCTGAAAGCTAACAGCATTAAACCAAGGCTCTGCCAAAGATGCCTCAGCAAGGAAGCCATCATAAGATGTCAAGAATGCATGCCTATGCAGTATAACTGTTTTGACTGTGACATACACTATGAGTCCCACGCACTGCACAATCGGCAATCAATGATTCATGGCTTCCACATGCCTCTGCCACCAACAGTTGTGGTCAAGGAAGCTCCAGAAGGGGGCTATTCCCATCACACATGCGGTACTATATATATAAAATCTTTTTCTTTTCTTTGCAAAACTCAATTTATTTTTGGCATCTTGAAAAAAGACCCCTCTCTAATTTTGGAATTTTTAAACCTCTCTTTTCCTTTTGTAGCTAGAATATTGCCAATGGAATTGCCACACCAGATTTGTGACTGCCCCCCAGAGAACATTTCTGTCATTCCTGGGAGGCCTGTGGTGTTCATCAACATGAAAGGTAACTCCATACCATAACCTCTATTTCCCTATGGTTCTACCCCCCCTCTCCAATATAACATGAATTTATGCTTTTTTTCCCCAGGACAATATGATCTGACCCTCCCAGAGCTGCGTTGTGGTGGCTGCTGTGCCAGCTGGACCCCAGGGCTGTATGATGTCCAAGTCAGTGGCTACTGGCCTGCAACCCTCCACTTCCATACAGTCTACGATGTAGCTATTTTTCAAGGTTTTCGGGAGATGAAGTTGGCTGCTCCATGGATTTCCCGCCTGACCTTTATGAGAATGCTGGAAGCGCAAACAGCAGCATATGGCAGGGTGGGCTGGCTACACAATATTTACCATAACCCCCTTTAAATTATGCATGTTAGTATAAATTTGTCTTTGATGATTCTTTCAACAGACTGGTAAAGTTTGCTCTGACACATTTTTCAAGAGCTTCATGGAGTGGGTCATCAGCTCCTATGAAGTGGACAAGTTGTGCTCAGAGCAACCATTCGCCTGCACAGCCTGTTCTCCCCAAATGCTGGCTGTGTCTGTGGATGGAAACAGGAAGCACTACCGCTTCAAAAAGGATGGACAGTCAGTTTATATTTTATATGTTTCATGGTCTAGGCATGTCCATGTATCAGCTCTCATTTGTTACACCAGTGAGCACATGTTAATTCTAATGCTAACATGAAATGATTGCAATCATCCTTGCAATTTATATTTCCATGTCTGATCTTTAGGTCTGAGGAAGGGGGTTATTTTGATGGTGTGCTCATCTGCAAGGATGACGAGGTTGCAGCATTTGTGGACGACCTCCAAAAGAGGGCCAAGCATGTAAGAACATTTTTTATTTATTTTTAATGAAATATATTCTCATTATACTTTGTATACCTTAAGTCAAATTTTATTTTAGGTAAGAACTACTATTGGCTATTATTTACAATTGCATGTATTCTGCAGTTTGATGCTGCAGAATTACAGCCCAAACTGTTAAATAAATTAAACATTATGTGACTATTCTCACTTTGTCCTTTTTGTAGTTACCAGGCAAAGGGGTTTGTGGCAGGTCTCAGCTGAACGCAGCAAAGGAGACAACAAGCAAGAGGGCTTGTTCCAGCCTTGATGAGCAAGTATGTTGTCTAGAGCTTTCCCTTTTCACAATATTACATTTTGTGGTAGTGCATTGTATTCCACCCTTTGCTTACACCACCCCTGTGAATTTCCCCATTGTGGGACTAATAAAGGAATATCTTATCTTATCTATAATGATAGGAAACTAGTTAATGGGAAATTCTTTATTTGCCAAATACAACATTTTAAGATAAGATAAGATAATATTTCCTTTATTGTCCCACAATGGGGGAAATGCACATTAACCTATCCTTACTATTTAGAGGCAGTGGGCAGCCGTGGTCCAGGGACCAAATGCCTGTGTCCTCATCAAGGGAAATGGCAGTTGCAACAGTTAACGAGCATGCATAGCAAAATGATTTGCTTTTTCATATGGAGAAAAGTAGCAGTAATAACATTTAAATACGCATACAGAATTGAAGCAAAGGCCGAATTATTGTTAAATTAAAATAAATTAAATTGAATTGAATTTTTAATTCTTCCCCAGGGTCTAGAAGTAGCAGTGTGCCGTCATGGCATTATCCTTCGGGCCCTGAATATGTACAGGCAAGTATAAAAACATTCTTTGTATTTTCACTACACTTCCATTTATTTCAAATGCTCATGAAGTGACACTTAATTAATGCAATGCTGTTATACAATCCCACAGGGGTGAGATCTTTGCATATCCGATGTTCCTGCAGAAGGAAATCACAGCCAGTCCACCAGCCTTCTTCTGCATGGACGTAATATGCAAGTACTGGCCTTACATCCAGAGAATTGCTGAAGCCTGCCCAGAGTACAGTCACCTCACCACCATGAAGCCTCTGTTGTCTGTGCTCCATGCGAAAGCACATGGCATCAAGTGTGAGGTATTTTTTACTCATCTCTTGTGTTTCGATGCCAGTAATTTTTCCATGTCAAATCCAATCTGCTTGATTACAGAGCCAAAACAACAATGCATGTTTCCCTGAACTCAGATTAATAGACTGCACTGTATATTCCTAAAATGTCAGATAAAATGGGGAGGAGGCAATCAGGATGGAGCGGGTTCTACCCTGGGAGAGGAGGTGGAAATGGTTAACTCCTTCCTGTCCAGGACCGCCATAATCACAAAGTTCATGGGCAAAGGAGGTTGGTTATAGGCTTTGATATTTTATGAAATATCAAATCTTTTTCATATTTGATATTTTATGTCCAGAATAGTCATATAGATAGCATGACTTGACAGCATAGAGTTACACTAGTGGAGCCTTTTAACAGCATTGTTGTTAACTGGAGCTGCTAGGCAAACATAATTTTTGTCTTCTTTTTTCGTCTGTAACAGCACGCACAGACATGCTAACTGTCCAGATTATGGACTGGAATAAGAGAAAGATGGAGAACATGTGTAAAACCTTGTGCACAAGATTTCGTAAGGTAACCGTCTTCTTTCAGAAAAGCGGCCACATTGCAATATGAGTGACAAATGTCACTCTTAAAGTTTAATTCCCCCCATCCCTCCTTTTCCTACAGACACAGCAGAATCTTGAGAGGGAGAGGCAGAGCCTAGAGACCCTCAAGGGAGAGATGTCTGCAAATGATGGGACTGTGGAACAGTGGGTCAGAGATGTCCGGGACTGGGCTGAACATGGTAGGTATCTTTAATCAACTTGTATAATATGTAACATTTCCGCATTACAATTGAAACAAGCATTTTTGCTGTTTCTGCAGAAAGCAAAATGTTTGGTCAATGTTTTTATCTGTTATGGACCATGGCAATGTCAATTATGAGCATGTTCTTTCTTTGAGTTGGTGTTGTCTGTTATGTTGATTTCCTTGTATAATTTGTTGATTTGCAGTACACTGTAACTTCAGTGTTCTTCTATTGTTTTTATATATACTTTAATCAGGGTGTCCATGTAAAAGAGAGCAGTCTCTTAAGGGCCTTCTCTGATTAAATAAATCAGTCAGTACAATGTTCTTGCATAACTCAACATTGCTTTGTGTTAAAGAACCGCCTGCAGCCAGTAATGATTCTCTGCTACAAGTGAGATCAAGGATTGAGGAGACTTATCTGGGCCTAAGGCAGTGCAGGGCACGGCTTTATAGCCAAACAGCTACAAAGTTTGTGAAAGACATCAGATGTTTTAAGAATGTTTTTCACATTTGATTATTAGAGTTTTTTCATGTATCGGAATGTGTCTTCTCTGATTTCTCCCAGACAGCAACTCAGGACGCTCTGTGATCCGCAACCGCATGTGGAGGGAGCAGAAGCAGCTTGAGATCTACAGTACAGACCAAAAGTTTGGCCACACCTTCTCATTCAAAGAGTTTTCTTTATTTTCATGACTATGAAAATTGTAGATTCACACTGAAGGCATCAAAACTATGAATTAACACATGTGGAATTATATACTTAACAAAAAAGTGTGAAACAACTGAAAATATGTCTTATATTCTAGGTTCTTCAAAGTAGCCACCTTTTGCTTTGATTACTGCTTCGCACACTCTTGGCATTCTCTTGATGAGCTTCAAGAGGTAGTCACCTGAAATGGTCTTCCAACAGTCTTGAAGGAGTTCCCAGAGATGCTTAGCACTTGTTGGCCCTTTTGCCTTCACTCTGCGGTCCAGCTCACCCCAAACCATCTCGATTGGGTTCAGGTCCGGTGACTGTGGAGGCCAGGTCATCTGGCGCAGCACCCCATCACTCTCCTTCTTGGTCAAATAGCCCTTACACAGCCTGGAGGTGTGTTTGGGGTCATTGTCCTGTTGAAAAATAAATGATGGTCCAACTAAACGCAAACCGGATGGAATAGCATGCCGCTGCAAGATGCTGTGGTAGCCATGCTGGTTCAGTATGCCTTCAATTTTGAATAAATCCCCAACAGTGTCACCAGCAAAGCACCCCCACACCATCACACCTCCTCCTCCATGCTTCACGGTGGGAACCAGGCATGTAGAGTCCATCCGTTCACCTTTTCTGCGTCGCACAAAGACACGGTGGTTGGAACCAAAGATCTCAAATTTGGACTCATCAG
This sequence comes from Pagrus pagrus, assembly GCF_965226575.1. NCBI lineage: Eukaryota > Metazoa > Chordata > Actinopteri > Spariformes > Sparidae > Pagrus > Pagrus pagrus. Next base: position 87,408 of record NW_028175416.1, read on the forward strand.
ACCAAAGCACAGATTTCCACTGGTCTAATGTCCATTCCTTGTGTTCTTTAGCCCAAACAAGTCTCTTCTGCTTGTTGCCTGTCCTTAGCAGTGGTTTCCTAGCAGCTATTCTACCATGAAGGCCTGATTCACACAGTCTCCTCTTAACAGTTGTTCTAGAGATGTGTCTGCTGCTAGAACTCTGTGTGGCATTGACCTGGTCTCTAATCTGAGCTGCTGTTAACCTGCGATTTCTGAGGCTGGTGACTCGGATAAACTTATCCTCCGCAGCAGAGGTGACTCTTGGTCTTCCTTTCCTGGGGCGGTCCTCATGTGAGCCAGTTTCTTTGTAGCGCTTGATGGTTTTTGCGACTGCACTTGGGGACACTTTCAAAGTTTTCCCAATTTTTCGGACTGACTGACCTTCATTTCTTAAAGTAATGATGGCCACTCGTTTTTCTTTACTTAGCTGCTTTTTTCTTGCCATAATACAAATTCTAACAGTCTATTCAGTAGGACTATCAGCTGTGTATCCACCTGACTTCTGCACAACACAACTGATGGTCCCAACCCCATTTATAAGGCAAGAAATCCCACTTATTAAACCTGACAGGGCACACCTGTGAAGTGAAAACCATTTCAGGTGACTACCTCTTGAAGCTCATCAAGAGAATGCAGAGTGTGTGCAAAGCAGTAATCAGAGCAAAAGGTGGCTACTAAGAAACTAGAATATAAGGCGTATTTTCAGTTGTTTTACACTTTTTTGTTAAGTACATATTTCCACATGTGTTAATTCATAGTTTTGATGCCTTCAGTGTGAATCTACAATGTCAATAGTCATGAAAAGAAAGGAAACTCATTGAATGAGAAGGTGTGTCCAAACTTTTGGTCTGTACTGTATATATATTAAAATAAATAAATAAATATATCTCCGCAGTAAAGTGGATGCGCCTGTAGAGAGATTTACACAATAAGTAAAACACAGTGAGCTGGATAATTTAGCTTCCCCAGTACACACGAATAGTCTAATATTAGCCCATATAACAATAATAATATGTATTTATCTCTGCTTTCAAACGTTCGGGCCGCCATGGGCAGGTAGCTAGGCTACTTACACTCACAATGGAGGTGCGCGGTGCAACTTTTCTGTAGCATCAAAATCGCTATTTTTTAAAACACTAAGAAGACTCGACACAACATGAAACTTTGCTCGTAGCATCACCAGGGTCTCTACACATGAACACGAACATTGAGAACATCATTTGTGTACACAAAGTTTGCTAAAAAGGTTTTTCACAACTCACGTTAGCAGTAGCCTAGCAGTAGCAGTCCTGCCAGTCCTGCGTCGATCCCCGAGTGCGGCGTAACATGGAGCTTTCTCCTTCATGTTATGCCGCACTCGGGGAGGTCATCCTTCTTCTTTTCAAAATGATCCCATATTTTAGACGTCTTTCCCGACATGGTTGGCTATTAATTGTTAACTGTCTAACCGCGATGTCGAAGGGACCTGCCGTGTGAAAAAAAAACACTGACAGTGAGTGAGTGTCACGACCTCCTGTGTCTGGCCCTTCAAATTAAAAGCCCTCCAGCCTTTTATACACAGACCAGCCGCCATTCACATAGATTTTGACTTAAATTTGACAAGACACGGCTCCAAATGTTTTTGGCTTTTTTTTCTGCGACCAATCGACCAATGAAATTTTGGTCTGCTAAAGATTTTTTGGTCGACCAGTGCTTGGTCGACTATTTGGGGGCAGCCCTAGTGCTAACTTTTCGGTCATTCACTGTTCTGCTGATGGCAGCGGTCATGGGTGCCGTCCTTAAATATCTTTTTATTAGTCTTTATTTCTGGTAAGGTAACGTGTGCACGCCAACTAGTTTGTATGGGAAAATTTATAGAATATAGGTCTACTCTCTTTTCAAATTGGCACTCGGAGGTTAATAAGTGTGGGGGATGGGTAACTCTGACATTGGCTTTGGCGAAACGTGGCTGCGGTAACAAAATGGAGGAAAACCGACTCGCCGATATTTTGTTTTGGGGGTGGGGGGTAGTTGCTGATAGTGGTTGTGCATGTTTGCCTCATGCTAATCTATTACAGCAGCATGAGAAAGGAAAGGGAGAGTAATGAATAGCCATTTTTAGATAGAAAAGGGGGCACATTTGCTCCAAGGTAAGGGCGGCAATCTACCGCCTTGTCTTTCTGAAAAGGGAGGCGTAATATTCCTCCTTTTCCAAAAACTGCCACTTGGCTGCCACTGGGGTAGTCGTAAACATGTGACGTGACATAAAGCACGAAGTTGGGCAGTGAACAGTGAAAACGAAAAAATGAGAGCTTTACATTGCACCCCATTGGATTTTAGAACTGTGTTTGTAGCTGAGGGCTTTTAATTTGAAAGTAGCGACCGTTCGTAGCTTGCCGCTACACAACAGGTTGACAGCAGCTACTAGCTGTTTGGTTGTGTCCGCTAGCTGTCAGCTACAGAGACCGAGGGGACGCTAGCACCTCCCGGATGTCAGCGGCTTTCCAGTTGCTCATCTTGACGTCCGCGGATGAAGTGATGGACTGACTGCTGTGATCAGCTGTTTCCTGGTTTTAAAATTCTCTGACTGTGGGTCGCACAACAGTGCAGGTCATCGACACCTCCGCCCATCTCACGCAATTGCCGGCACGTTGATGAACTGCGCCTTGCCTGGAAGGTGGACAAGACCAGGCGGCAGCAGCAGGGGGCGGTGACAAAAAGCTGCAGTCAAGTTGGACAGTTTCCAGCCGCCGTCAAAGAATATACAGGAGGTCACAGAAATATTTACATCCTGTTAGATCCACCTGTAGGCTACATGTAGTTTGCAGAACACGTTCGGATAGCTATGGCTGAAGAAATTGCGAATGCGTTCTTGATCGCTGATGAAATTGAAGCAGAAGAGATCCCCCTACTTTTCCACTTTGCACATAAATTCCACTGTGTTAATCCTCTTAATGGGCAGATGGGATGTAGTGTAATTTTTACTATTTATTCTCAGAAATGTAACAAATAGAAATACAAACTTTGTACCAATGAATTGATCATACTTTTTAGGTTCACGGTTTTGAGGTCATACAAAATAGATTTTTCTAAAATGACTACTACTTTTCACTGTGGTCTAGATCTGTCAATCATAACTTTTTATTTGTTTAACGATGACACTCTTTTGATTGAGATGAGAATCAGAACGATTGGGCATATGTTGGCCCTCGGAAGTCATATTTATTGAATAAGAATTGCCTACAAAGTAGTTTTATGTAAAGGCACTGTCATTTATTAATCATACAATCCCTAAATTTAAGAAGTTGAACCACTGAATTAACAGTCCAAACGTTCTCACAGCTACATATATAGGCTACACATGGGGAGGACAAGCAGCAAAGGTTTCTTATAATCTTTATTTATTGATGTATTTATATTTGTAATTATATACAGTATATATGTGGGAATATATTGTATTCTACCCTTTGTTTTTTGTCTGCCTTGAAAGCACTGATTGCTCATTTTGATAAGTGTTATATAAATAACCTTTATTATTATTATTATTATTAATATTATTATCAACCACACAAAATATGTGTGTGAACAGATTGAACCTTCATTGCACAACATGACAGTCATATAATCTAGCATCAAATATAACAGTTATACAGAAAATTAGGATTTTCGACAAAACGTAGTGTCTGTAGTCTAACTAAGAGCCAATAAGCTCTTTGATCAGGCGACAGCCAGGTGTTTCCCATCATACCCATACTCTTGCAGTCTTTTCTTTTTTTTTTTTCAAAGCTTTATTTCAATTCACAATTTGTCTGAGGTCTTGCAGTCGGTGGAGAGCAACTTTTTTTTTTTTTAAACTTTATTTAACTTCTCAAAAATACTTACAAATTCTCTCAAAGGGAACATAAATTGCATTTATCGTCTCTCTATTACATAAATAAAATCTACAAGGCTTGTCAAAAATAATAAGATTAAAACAAGGGAAAAATAAATAAATTAAAAAAATGCAAGATTACACATCAAGGCATACTCTCTAATTGAGACTCTTCTGCGCCCGACACTCTGCATCGCACAGCAGCCTCTATCAGCCCACAAATTCCTTCATATTCATCTTAGGGGTGTTCCAACAAGGGTACCTCACGATTCGATTCGATTTCGATTATGGGAGCTTCGATTCGATTATTGGCCACGATTCTTCGATTATTGTGACTATAGCATAGCAAGAGACGGTAGCATCTCCCGGATCTCAGCGGCTTTCCAGTTGCTCATCTTGACATCCGCGGATGAAGTGATAAACTGACTGCTGTGATCAGCTGTTTCCTGGTTTTAAAACTCCCGGCTGCGGGTCGCACAACAAGTGCACGTTATCGACACCTCCACCCATGTCCCGCAATTGCCAGCACATTGACGCCTCGGATTTAGATAGCCATGGAGGCGGCAGTAAGTGTACCCTCAGAGGCGTCAAATTGGCGGACCAAAACAGACCGCCAATTTGCCGCCTTCTGTCTAAATGCGCGGACCTAGCAAAGCATTGACGTTAATTAATCGATGCCGAATCGTCACGTGAAGCATCGCGATGCATCGCCACATCGATGAATTGCACCCACCTCTAATTCATCTGCCAGCAGACCCAAGGCTTCAAAGTACTTGTTCAACTAATTTTTAAAACACATTAAAGGATAACTACCGTTTTTTACAACCTGGACCTTATTTCCAGCAAAATATATGGTCATTTACTCACCCAGATAACTTTGGTGTCATTCGGCGTCGTTCGGACGAAATTAGATCCAGCGTAGCGCCGATATATCCATATAATGCGAGTGACGGGGCAGCGACACACAGCCTCTATAACGCATTATCTGCCACGAAACTAGTTCATTTCACCAATATTTTGTTACGATATGCTAGTGCTATTCCCCTCTGAGTCCGGGCTCGTCCGTTATCAACATCCGGGGTCAAACTAGCAGCAGCAGCTACAGGTAAACAAGCTGGGCTGTCGTGGGTGCGCGCGCAGCTCAGAGACGACATCTTCCAGGTCAGAGGTAGTAGGGCAACCTACAGACCCCGGATGTTGACAACAGACGATAGAGGGTAGATAGAGGGTGATCTACCTTTCCACTAACAAGTGTGTATGTGATATTTGCCTAAAACTATAATTATATTGATTAGATCAGACATTTTTGGGGGGACATTTTCATTGTATACCAAAACTTGAACCTTATTAAAGGGTGTGATGTTATCTGTTTTACTTTTTAACCAGTTATACATGGATTGCCAAAACTGGGTCACTACCGGACATGAATACAAAAGGTGCTCGATAGTTTCACTATCTAATTGACAGAAGCCACATGGCTCCACCTCGAAACCAAATCTTCTTTTTAATGTGTCTGCAGCTGGATAATAACCATTGATAATTTTAAATTGTAATTCTTTTGCTTTTGGGGAGATTGGCCATTTCATATATTTAACATGTTTGTTTGAGATTTTTGAGTTGCTCTCGCTTGTTTTAATATTTATTGCTTTATAAGATCATGAAAAAGAATTTCTTTACACTTATTCCGTATGACTTTATTGCTGCATTTTTTATCTCCAATTTGGATTTGTCCAATTCGAATATCTGGTAAGATTATCCTTACTTCTGAATGTGCAAGTGTGTTTTGAATTTGCTGGATTAAGGGAGCTGGTATTGCTTGACATATTTTACTGTATTCTCTATAAGAGCTGTATATCAAATTTTTCTTTGAAGGAGTCAAGTTTCATGATTGACCCTTGATTATCCATCAGATCAGCTATAAATATAATTTTCTTGTCATACCAAGTTTGTGTAAATAGAGTTTTTCTATTTATTTTGACTGTTCTGTTATTCCATAAGGTGGAGCCATGCGGGCTAAAATTATGTGTAAATATCATTTTCCAGTAGTGTAATACTTGCTTATGAAATTCAGATAGTTTCACAGGCAATTTTGTAATTTCATAATCACATTTTAACAAAAAATCCAAACCTCCCACTTTTTTGAATATATTTTTGGGGATATGAAACCATATGGATTCAGTTTGTGACAGAAAGGCTTTTATCCAATTTATTCTGAACATTCCTATCATTGATTCAAAGTCTAATGTATTTAATCCTTGCTCACATTTTTGACTAAATGTGACTTTTTTATATAACGTGTTTTATTTCTCCATATAAAATTATATATAATTGAATTGGCTTTCGTGATGTTTTGAGGAGCAACAAATAAAGACTGGCATGGGTAAACCAGTTTTGAAATGCCTTCAGCTTTGGACAATATGTTTCTTCCAAAAATGGAAAGATCTCTAGTTAGCCAATGATTTAGAGTTTTCTTCATAATCTCTAGTTTTTCATGAAAATTATTACTTTCCCTTAATGTGTTATCTTTGATTATATTTAAACCCAAGTATTTTACTTCTTTTTTCACAGGAATGGACATTATATGGTCTTCGTTGCAGTGGGACAGTGAGAGAAGCTCACATTTGTTTAAATTCAAACTCAAACCAGATGCTCTGGAGAATATGGAGATTACGTTTAAAGCTTTTTCAATTATAGATTTATCTCGTAGAAAGAATACTGTATCATCAGCAAACTGACTGATACAAAAATTCATAGTCAAAAAAGGTAATCCCTTTCATTTCCTAATGATTAACAATCAAATATGCCAGTATTTGAGTACACAAAATGAAAAGTTTGGGTGATATGGGACACCCTTGTCTAATTCCTCGATTAATTTTTATTTTAGGGGTCATCCCTGGATTAAGAGAGATGTAGCTACTTATGTCATTGTAGAACATTTTAATGATCGCACAGAATTTAACCCCAAACCCAAATTTTTCAAGTGTTTTGATCAGAAATGTATGTTCTATGGAGTCAAATGCTTTGAAAAAAATCAATGAACAGAATAAAGCCTTCTGTTTCAAGGAGGGATTGATATAGTCTAGCATATCTAATATTAATCTGACATTGTTATGAATATTCCTACCTTTAATAAAAGCAGACTGGTATTCATCCACTAATTCAGCCAAAACCTGTTTGAGTCGATTAGCGTACACAAGACCTAGTATCTTATAATCATTGCAAAGCAGGGTTATTGGTCTCCAATTGTCAAGCTTCAGTAGATCCTTATTTGATTTAGGTAGTAGAGTTATCAACCCTATTATCAATCCCCTCATTGTTGAGGATAAGCATCCTTTTTTCTATCCATTCAATGAAGGCATTATATAACAAGTCTTTGATGTAATTCCAAAAATGTTTGTAGAATTCAGTTTGTCAGTTTACAAATCTTCTTTTTACTTTGTTTGTGCTTTTCTAATCCGAAGAAGTAAACTGAATTTTTTTCTCCATGTTCGAGCCACCTGGCTCTTGATCTTACATAATCCCTGTTTGCCTTTTCTAAGTAGAGTTCATCTAACTGAAGTTGAAGGGCATGTAGTTTAGCCTTTTCCTCCACTGAAGGTTCCGATTTATTACATATTTTATTTATGTTTTCAATTAACTGTTTCTGTTTACATTTTCTTTTTTGTGATAATTCTTTTCCAGTTTCTATTGCTATCTGTTTGAGTTTGAATTTAAACCATTCCCATTTATTTAGGTCTGACATTTCAAGCATGAGAACACTTTGATATAAGGCTTTAACCTGACTACAGAAACCCCTATTATGTAGCTTAACTGTTATTAAATTTCCATATATTGTCTGATTTCCTATTTTGTTGAATAGTCACAACTTGTATGTTAATCATACAGTGATCTGTGAGCGGGGATGCTGATATTTCACACTTCAAGATATCTTTACATAACATTTGAGAAATAAGCCAGTAGTCTAATCTTGAATAGTGTGTGTTGTTTGAAGAGCTGGTCCATGTGTACTTTAAGGAGGTAGGATTTGATTCTCCAGTAATCAACTGTGTTAGTTGTTACACATAAATTGGACAAGGTGTCATCATATTCTGGTTGTGGATCTCTATGAGGTATTCGATCCATCCAGGAGTTTGGTGCTATATTAAAATCTCCTCCTAATATCGCCTTTCACAAATTTCGTTTTCCATTCATTTATGAGTATTCCCAAACTTTCTATCATGGCTCTGTTGTTAGTTCGATTATTGTAACCATATACACATGCTAAAATTAATCTTTGGTCATGAATTTCTACCACTACCATAAGCCAGTGTCCACCCGTATCACTTTTGTGCTCAATTATCTTTCCAGGTGATCTGTTGAACAATATCATAACCCCTGCAGAGTGAGAAGTTCCATGTCAAAACAGTATTTTATCTCCCCACTGTTGTTTCCATAGTTTTTCATCTGTTGTTCCCGAATGAGTCTCTTGAAGGAAAATGCAATTTGCCTTTTGTTCTTTACAAAATAAAAAAATAGCCTTGCGTTTAACAATATTTTTCAACCCTCTAACATTAACAGAAACACATAAAACAGACATTGTACTTTCAAAAGTCCTTGAATGCGCTTTATGTATTAACTGAGCGCAGGAATGAACATGTTGTCCTAAGATATTAGTTCCAATGCATCAACTTATTAGTTTTGGTTAACTCTCTTAACTCTCTCTTAACAACCCACTTAACTTTTTTTTCTCTCTTCTACCTCTAATTAGGTTCTCTCTTAAGGTATACAAAAACATATTTCACCTCTTTATCCAACACAATAACTGACTCAAAATTATTTTCTTCTTCCATTTCTAAGGTCTACCAGTTTAACCTGAGTTCTGTGTTGCCACAAAATAAAAGACAATTTGACTTTTATCATGTCCACTTATTAAGGTTCAATTCTCCGTCCATCGATTACCGCATATCCCTCTTTTAGGAAGGCCCTTCTGCCGTTTCGTCGAGCTTCCTCCACTTTTGGCCACAGCTTTGCCCGAGCCTCTCTGTCCTCCTTCGAAAAGTCCTCTTTGAAGTGGATGTTCATCTCTTTGCAGACTCTTGCCTCTTTGGATTTCCTCCAGACTTCGTTTCGGGCCGTCCGCGTTGCAAACTGTATGATGATGGGCCTCTGCATCTTGTTCTGTGCAGCATCATTTTTTTCCCCCAGGTGATGGACCATGTCGACCATTTCTTTGAGTTTGTCAACCGCCACTGGGATCACCCTTGTGAGAATGCCGACCACCACGTCTTTTGAGTCCTCATTTTCTCTTTCTTTCAATCCCATTAGTCTGAGATTCCACCGTCTTTTATATCTCGCATTTTCAAGGCATATTTCCTTGAGGGAGCGGTTTTTATTTGTCAGAGCCTCAATTTATTTCTGTACTTTTCCAATATTCTCCTTGTTCTCTTCGACTGCTTTTGAATTGGCCTCTATGCGGGATTGAAAGATTTTGAGCCGCTTGTCCTGCTCGTCAAATTTCATGAGAACTGCTTGAACAGCTTCGAAGATACTTTTATTGCTCACCTCCGTTTCTTTTTCTTTCGTGTCATTCTTGATTTTCTTTGGGTTTGGAGTTGGCAGTGGCGTGTGATCTTTAGTAGTCTCTTTTTGTCTCTCCATCTCTTCTAGCATGTCTTCATCGCATGCCTCTCGCAGAGCTAGCATGCCATAGTTGTGGTCCAGCATGCTACTGTTTTTAGCTTTAGCCATTAGCATTTTTCAGTCAATGCAAAGTTCGAACTTTTCTGGTGTGCCTTTGCTGATCCAAAACTTGTTTCCTGGTGTCGGGTTGGTTTTCCGTGGTTTCTTAATTTGTTGGTGCTTTTAAATGCCAGTATTAGGACTTTAAAAGTAAACTCTTTCTGCCCCTGCTGAAAATGCAGCCGCTCACTCCGCCATCTTGACGCCCCTCAGGTGGAGAGCAACTGCGGCGCCTGGCTCTAAAAACTGCGGCTGCCTTGATCTCGTGAGGTTATCGTTGCCGGCGCGTGCATGACGTCAGAGCAAGTCGGACACAAATCTAACCGGCATGTATTGTGCGGTGGTCGCCAGTGATTGATTCTGCCCAGGCCTGGCTCATCTCGAACGAGCCTATTGACGTCTCAGATTTAGATAGCAATGGAGGCGGAAAAAAGTGTACAAATTGGGTACAAAGGGGTCAAATTGGCGGACCAAAACAGACCACCAATTTGCCGCCTTCTGTCTAAATCTGCGGTCCTGGTCGCAAAAAGGATGGCCAATTGGCGGCTTATTGCCCGGTATAAAAACAGTTCATGACTGCGGACAACCAGTGCAAGTCCACTGCACACAGCTCCATGGACCTGCTTCTCCGGCAGCAACATGCAGGGTTTGTACGGCTGCTTGAAATCCTTGAAAGTGCTTGAATTTCAATGTTGTGTTTTCAAGGTCTGAAAAGTGCTTGGATTTTAGTTTAAGTGCTTGAAAGTGCTTGACATTATCACTCTATGCCCTGTGCTCTTCAAAATAAAAGTTCTTCCGTTTGATAATGTCGACAAAAATATTACTGTATTATAGACACTAGCAGACACAGAGGTCCCCAACACCCACAGTCAAGACTGACCCGGCTTCAAATAAAAATAATAGTATTCATTAGTGGTGTCAACAATAATCTATGCGGCGATGCATTGCAATGCGGGGCATGCACAATTCAGCATCGATGCTATAAGCCTTGCGGGCCGCCAGGTCTTACTTGCCCCCCCGCCAGGCTAAGCATTGTTTATTTATTTTCTTGAAATCAGTTTTTGCGCTCCATCAACACGTGATCAGGTGTCTTTTTCATCACCTGACAATGTCACAACTTCGTCGCACATAACGCGACATGTCACGGACATCATGCTCATCAGACCGCTGCTTTACCAGCTGACCGACCTCGTAGCCGTTAGCGTGAGCCGAGCCGCGGCTCTAGAGGCTCAGCCAGCTGCTGCAGCAGCTAGTAGCTGTAAGCTGTTAGCACGTCGTCCCCTGCAGCGTCAGAGCTGCTTTGAGCCGAGCTGCTTTCACCAGATGTGAAAATGACCGAGTGTTTCATTTTTCAGCTCGTACGGTTCGCGTTTACACACGTTTGTTTTCTGTGGCCCAAACAGTAGATTACAGAGTATCTTTGGTAGATCTGTGATTGTCACGTTTCCATGACGACTGACCGGAAACAGACACGTGGTCATGTTCATGTGACTCCAGATTGTAAAAATCTCTGAGGAAAAAAATAAAAATCTCTGGAGACACCAGGCAGTTGTTTTTTAGTTTTTAGTGCATGTTGCAGCATCGATGCTGAATTGTGCATGCCCCGCATTGCAATGCATCACCGAATCGATTATTGTTGACACCACTACCCATTAGCACTTGGTACTTTCCTCCTGATGAAGTCAAATATATCATACGCAGGACACACACCATTGGGATGGAGAGGACTCGCTACGTGTTTGCGTAAATTAATTAAAGTAATTAACACGTCAAAAATCGACCAATCAGAATTTTGGTCGAGCCAGAACGTATCGACCAATAAATCGACCAGTCGACTAGGAGATTACAGCCCTAGATTATATAGTATAGTATTAAACAGGGGTTGCCTAGATTGGACACGGCCATCTTCCCCCCTCCCTGAATCGAATGTGGACGTCAAGCTGTTCCTTTTTTGTTGATTTGTTGAGCGACTCATCAAACATTTAGACGAACTAGCCAGCCTTGTTGATTGTGTCGATGAGCTCCTGCTTTAAGTATAGTGCTAAGCCGAATAGTATAATGTAACCAGATTTGTCCTTACCACAAGCAAAAGACTTGGCTATGTCTGAATCGGGAAACAAGTCCCTGAAAACGTCAGCCAAGTTTTTGTTACTGTTCAGCGAGTGGCGTTTCTCCGCTGTGTGGAGACACCATAACACCTACGCACGCAGCGTTGCTGTGCCGCCCAGCGCCACCCTGATGTCGGCAGAAAATGAGGAGGCAGATCGTAGCTGTAATGTTAGGTTCAGGTTCGGCTGCCAGTGGTAGTGTGATGGCACTAGGTTGTGGTGGTGCACAGAAAGTAGCAATGGAGAGCTGCCGCTCTCGGCTACTAGCAGCGGCTTTGTGGCTAGTGCAACACATGTTGGACCTTAATGCCTTAATTCCCATAGACACGATGTTAATCCTCTTCTTGCACATTCTACAATATGCCTCCTTGGTATTCCCCTCCACTGGCTGCAGCCATTGTTTAAAGTCCTGCATGTCAAGCCAGGACTCCGCAAACTTGCACTTCCCCATGACCGTTCACCATGCCTTCTCTTCCGTTTTTTCGCGCTGAGGGCGTCATGTGACATAAGGTGCGTTTTTAATATGCACTGGGAGCGCCAGAGCGTACTTTGTGAATTTCAGAGTGCACTCTGGCGCTCTCGGAGACAATTTACGAACGCACCCACAATAGCGTAGTTTTTTATGTACGGGTTCATCTTTGTTTTTTAATGAAATGAATAAATTCTCACACGGTTACGATGTTTTTAGGACCCAAACTCTTCTGACCCAAATTCAGAAAAAATACCTTCAAAATTTAAGTTGTGAAAAGTTTTTTAAATACTCTTTAAGGGTCTTAATTTTCCCAAAATTGATTTATCACCTTTTAATACTTTTTAAAGACACCGCAGATACCCTGTACATTATTAGTTGATACAGCGCCGAAACTGGCAATGTTTACCTTTGGTCTCTGGAGAACGTCCCCAGGGCCTGGCACGTACCAGACCGCGGATTTTGCCCCGCTTCCTCCCTGATTTTCTAAAGGCTGTGTCATAAGAGAGAGGGGGGAAAAGAAAACAGAGAGAGAAGGAGAGAAAAGGAAGTTTTAAGTCAGAGCTGTTGATGTTCAATGGTTGCAATATGCCTTGTCTGTCGTGTAAGAACAAGTTAACTAACAATACTAGGACCAATAATTACCAGTTACAAGTTACATAAGCAACCTGCTAGTTCCAGTCACTTAATGAGTGAAACTGCCTCGACCTGGTTTAAGAAATGTAAAGTACACCCAGAGATTCCAGAGGCGGTCCAAGTCGGACCTGGCATTGGCCACGGGACCTCCCTTCTTCCAAACGAAGAAGCAGCCCATGTCACCCTGTGCTTGAGCTTGCCTCTTCAGGCAGAGCGGCCTCATGCCCGTGAAGTATGCATCAAACCACTGTCGGTGGGAAAGGAAATGCCAAGCTGGTTTTTCAAGTCTGCCATCTTATGGAAATGATGATGCAGGGCAACATTTGGCCAATCATCTCTCTCAGTGCAAGGTACACACTTATGGAATTCTTTACCATCAGAAATTAAATCCCAAACAGAACACAAGAGGTTTAGTGTGAAAGTTAAACATTGGCTTAAGGAGCAGCAGAAATGTGAACATTAACTTCTCTCAAGTCATTGTCAATACAGCACTTCACTAATGTTGAATGCTAAATTTAACTCTTTTGTTTAAATCTGAAATTTATAACTGCAGCTGTGTTTATTTATTCATGGTACCTACTCACTGTATTATCCACTGTATTTGTATCACTGCATATTTTTGTATTCAGTATATTTTATTCTATTCTAAAGCCTGACCAGGGACAAAGACTGCAAATTAGCTGAAGCTAAACGTCTTATATGCATCAAATTTTCCGATTTTCTGTGGTAATGTTGTACGTATCGTCCCTGTTAAATAAACATTAAATAAAATTAAAAAAATGTTTTTTTGACTGACTTTTGATTACCACTGTGTCCGCCGGTCTTTCTTTGAACTGGCGACACCCCGGCACCGGCACCGACACCAACCTGCCTGTATTTCCAGTCAGTCGCCTGTGATGGGGGATTATTTTTGTAGGCAAGGACACAAACAACTTTCGATGCTTACCTTGAAATCCACAACTGTGTAGATTTGACACATCGAAAAAAGAGTCAGCTTAAATGTCAAATAAATCATAAGCATAACCAACCTCCCCTCTGCACCCTGCGGTGTCTCCTCTCCTTCACTGAGCACAAAGAGTCCTTTGCTCCTCATTCGTTGCAATCAAGCCTATTCAACACACCTGGCTTGGTAGAAACTCACTTGATAGCTACTTAACTTCAATGGTCTCACAACAACTGACACAAAAAGTATCTAGACAAGATTAAATATTTCAACTAACCTTCTTCACAGAATGCCTAAACACCAAGTCTACAATTTCTTTTCACTCACCAGCAGCAGTTCAGCTTCCTTCACCTGGACAAAATGTATCTTCTTGTGTTCGACCAGTGATTGGCAAGCCTTATCTGGAACCAAGGAGGACAAAGTCTTGTATTCCCAGCATCTGCCAACCCTGGTCCACTCTCTCTGCGACTCTTTTGCCCTTTTGACTTCAGCTTCCCATTCCTCTTGAGTGTTGTCCTTCATGCAGGATCTTTTGAGGTGGTCAGGCAGTGTGTCACACCCCTTTTTGCACCGGAGGAGAATAATGTGGAGATGGACAGAGGCAACAGTGAGGGTGGCGCCATAGAGGGGTCAAAGGTCAGTTGTCAAGTCAAGTCAAGTCACAATTTATTCATAAAGCACATTTAAAACAACCTCAGTTGACCAAAGTGCTGTACAATTGCAAAAGCACAACAAAGTTAATCACAAAAACAATAAACAGCAATAATACAATAAACAATTAAAAACAACACAAGGGATAGTAGTCAATTTAAAACAAATTTAGATTAAAAAGAGAATAAAAAGAGAGTAAAAAGAGAGAGAGAGGGAAAAGAAAAAGAGAGAGCCAAGATTGTTTGCTTAGCTGGGAGTGAACGCCAAGGAAAAAAGATACGTTTTTAGGAGTGTTTTAAAATGTTCAACGGACTGTGCAGCTCTAACATGGAGAGGTAGGCTGTTCCACAGCTTAGGAGCCGCGACTGAGAAGGCTCTGTCTCCACGAGTGGAGAGTCTGGACCTGGGTACTGCCAGGAGCAGCTGGTTAGATGACCTGAGTGCCCTAGCAGTGGTGTGCAACTGTAAAAGCTCAGATAAATAAGGTGGTGCCAAACATTCATACATTTAAAAGCAATTAATACAATTTTAAACTGAATCCTAAAATTAATAGGCAGCCAGTGCAAAGATGCGAGGACAGGAGTTATGTGCTCGCGTTTTTTCTTTCCAGTCAGCAGGCGGGCAGCCGCATTTTGAACAACCTGCAAGCGGCGCAGTGCTTTCTGGTCAAGGCCAACAAACAAGGAATTACAATAATCTAAACGAGATGTAATAAAGGTATGAATTAATCTCTCAAATACATGTCTTGGGAGATAAACCTTTGCTTTTGCCAACAGCCTTAGTTGGAAGAAGCTTGTTTTGACAATGGAGGATATCTGCTTGTCACACCTAAAGTCACTCTCTAAGATAACACCAAGGTTCCTTGCAAAAGGATGACAGTAAGACTTAAGGGAGCCAATGGCGCTGTCACATCCATCATGATTTCAGTTTTGTTTTTGTTTAAAGACAGAAAATTAACTTCCATCCAAGTTTGGATATCTTTAAGGCAGTCTAGTAGAGTCTGAACAGAGGCTCGCCCATTAATCTTTAGGGGTAAATAGATTTGTACATCATCGGCAAAACAATGAAAAGAGATGTTGTACTTTCTAAATATGGATCCCAGAGGCAACATATATATCGAGAAAAGGAGGGGGCCCAAAACAGAACCTTGGGGCACTCCACAACTTAGAGGGGAAGTTGCCGAAAAATGCTGGCCAAGCTGGACAGAGAAGCTCCGGTCTGAGAGGTAGGACTGAAACCACTTTGTATAGTTGTATGGTAAATGACATAAGAAGTCATAAAAAATGTCGTAGTTTAGTATATTCGGTTAAAAAACATTAATTTCTTTGAGTCTAAATCTAAATCGAACGATAGAAACATCAAAGTATAGTGACTTAAAATATCATATAGAAAAAAGTGTCAGTAGAATACCAATACGTTATCGTGTAATCACAGATGTTGAATCAGACTCACATTAGACTGGTCTGATACTGACTTAGGTCTACGTGAGACTAGAATAACCATCTGTTACTTAGTATGAGCCAGTATAAACCAGTAGGTAACCAGACTGGGACTGTGTGATCTTCAGGTGAGTAGAGACTCTGATGAGGAGTGGACTCACCCAAGCTCCAGAGGGGTCGACCCCTCTATTGGAGAACTACAATCCCTCCCACAGACAGACAGAGGGGGCTCTGGGGTATCAGCAGGGTCCAACAGGTTTGAGGGAGGCAGCTTTGTACCCACACCTGCCTCAAGGTAAGACCACATCTTGCAGCAGAATTGGCCAGAATTTTTACGGACAGACACCTTGGGGGCTGGACATTCAAATGAAATGATATAAAAATCACATTTTTTAGAAGCTTGTGGAGATCAAAGGCTGACAACAAGGGGGAACACGGACGAACAGAGGAAGGCAAGACCAAGACGGACAGAGACGGACACAGTCTAACAGACGCTAACACGGAGAAAAGTCGGGAACGGGAAATCACAAAACATCACGGAGGGAGACATGAAACGGACTAACGAAGACAAGAGGGAGGACAAAGAGTAAATACCAACAACACTAATGAGGGGATGAGAAACAGGTGGAGTGAGGAGGGACACGGACAGGTGAGGGAATCAACGGAAAAACACAGGAGGAACTGTCAAGCGGGACACGACACACAAGGGCAAAACTTCAAAGTAAAACAGGAAACAGAAACAAACAGACACTGAAACATGACATCTGATAGTTATTTCAGTCTCAGTTGTTTTTTCTGTTGCTTTTATAGCGGGGACCACACAATATTTTCTCTTTGATCCTCACAATTTTGGAATCCAGTCGCAGGCCGGATTGGAAGGTTTGGCGGCTGCCAGTTGATGATCACTGCTTTATGGTGTCCCTTCTTACCTATGAACCCCACTCCCTCCCCAGGGATGGACCCCCATCTCGTGGAGTCCTTGGCCCACATGCTATGCTGACACGACACCTTCTGGCCAAAAACTCTGACATCGGAGCTGCATGCGACACCATCCAGTATGCCAAACAGCCCTGGCCACACCAGCCCTGATGACTGTCCCTGACATCGCCTATACTAAACCAATGGCGTACCCAGAGAACATTTTTCTGTTTTGTATACATTTCAAAAATAAAAACATGAAACTGAACCCTCTGGATCTTAAACTCCTAAACTCAAGTTTAAACCGATTCACAAACATGTGTTACTGATCTGTTATAAAATCATCAGGTCAATAAACAAAACAATAAACTGACAGTTTCCTCTGATCTGCTCATTATTTTACATCACACAGAGATGAAACAGTTCACAGAAAATTAACCCAAAGGGGATTTTATTATTGAAATAGAAACTTGAACACATTCATATTTAGTTAGTTGGCTTGCTCTGAAGTGCCTGACAAATAAGGATCATAGACTATAAACATAGAATATAAATGATGAAGAAGGTAGTTAGTTAAGTTATTTTACAGTCTTTTTTACAAGAGACTAACCAATTAATTTCAGAACAGGTGGAGAGTGTCAGTCAGTATTAAACTGTCCTGTTAGTTTTTCTTAGTGACCCAATAGTTAAAAACCAAATAAACAGTTTTACCTCACAGGTGGTTTAAGATAGTTGTGTAAGTGATAAAAGTGGTTTATGTGCATCCCATAAAATGGTAATTAAAAATTGATATTCTGTTGAAGCAAGAGATCTATAGAATGCTTAAGCAGTTTTTTTCCCAAGATTGCTGGGAAAGTCGCTCCTGGTGTAAGGGCACTCCAGTTTATCAAATGTGAACATTACAGCTAGAGCTACATGAACTAGAATATATTTTTGATATTTTCTCATTTGTATTTGTTTTTCAGATGCAGCAGCCAAACAGGCAGCCGTTTCCTCATCTTCAGTGGTACATCAATGTACTTCAACCTCCTGAACTTCCTGTTCTCCCTTCTTTTGATGATGTCACTGTGTCACAAAACCACCCTGATGGTGAGGAGAAAAAGACATGGATCAGGAAAGGTTGTTCTCAACAGGAGTCTGGCTTGTGGCTCCACCCTGATGGTTGGCCGGTCTGCCCCCGCACTCTCCTTCATGTTTTAGCCTGCGTTGCACACGGGCCTACACATGTAGGAAAAGGGGGGGTAAATGACATAATCTGATCGCAGTGGTTTTGCACCAGGCATTACAAATGTTGCACAAACACTGGTGAATAATTGCATGATATGTCAACAGACAAGATGAGCAGGTAATACCATCAGCCATAACCATTTGCCGCCGCCATCAGGTACTTTTGTAAATATGCAGATTGATTTTGATAAAAATACTTGCTTGTAATCACTAATATGTTTTCCAAATGGGTGGAAGCGTATCCATCAAGAAAAGAAGATGCACGAACAGCTGTAGAATGTTTGATAAAAGAGCTTATCCCGTATTTAGGGGTAACTATGTGAATAGTGATAGGGGCCCTGTTTTTGTTGCAAAAATTACTCAGTCTTGCATCAATACTGGGGATCCAGTGGTGATTGCATGTTCCCTATCACCCACAAAGCTCAGGTCAAGTGGAGAGAATGAACTCCACCATCAAAGGAAAGTTAACAAAGACTATGATGACAAAAGGGCTAAAATGGCCTGGTGCCCTTCTACTAGTGCTGTATGCTATTCGCAGCACGTCAAACTCCACAACGGGATTTAGCCCCCATGAAGTCATGATGGGCAGAGCTATGACTATTGGAGTCAGTTCACATCCAACCCCGCATCAAGTCACCCAATAATGGATGGATGATTACATGGTCATGTATGTCATGTAGAGATGTGCATCTGCTTACAACAAAATTCAAACAAACTTCTGTTATCCTTTGTTTTTAAACACAGAATAGCAAGCCCGTGGCCAGGAGAAGACCAATGTAGGGGGTCCGGGCCCCAGCATGGAGGTCTTCAGACTCCCTGTGAAGGAGAGGTTTAGGTTGGAGCTGCTGAAGGGAGTGCTTGATGCTATGGATGAGGGTGCTGAAGCTAAACAGGACATTGATGTCAGCTCACATGGTCACACAATTATTATTATCTTTGTCTTTAAAACTAATGGATGCTGATGGCATGAATGAGGGGGGAAAAGGGGGGCAGGAATGAGGACAGTGGAAAGAGAATTTAAAAAGTAAAAACTGGCCTTAAAAACATATAGTTTGGATTGTGTTTTTTATTATTACAGTAATCACAATTATAACTGTGGCTACTGTCATTCAACATTGTTTAAATATTCAAGTGCAATAATAATACTCTGCATATATGATAAATAAAACATCTTGTTTACATGACTGATGCCTGACACTGGCAGTCATATCTTGCTGATGTCTTCAGAACAGTCATTTGTGAGAGGAAGTTGAAATGTGTTTTCATGCCAGGGCCACTAGATGGCCGCAAGAGACTGCACAGTAAGCCAGAATTAGTCACTTTGACACTTGATGAAAAGCCTCCAGGAAAAGACAAACACATTAATGTGGCTTGGATGTGATGGTGGCCTGCGCGCTATGCCACACGCTTGTACCTTGAGATGCATTTACAGCTACTTTGCCTTTATTCACAGAGCTCAACGTTTGTGTGAGAAGCACATGGTTCATCATGGTTCTTGATTTTTATATTTTTATGCTTGGGCATGACAGTGATGCAGTCAGGACCAACGCGCTTGCGCCGTGGTCAGTTGGCATCACTTTGTGCTACTTTTCATGTCCAAAAGCAAGTAGATCCTCCTTAGTAACGTCCGTAGCAACCTAGACGTTACTGTGTACACGCTGTCACAGACTCAGAGCGCCAGCTGAGAGAGGAGAGACGCATCCAGTGAGGTCAAAGCTGAACAGGAATATCATTTCAATACATTTTTAGGGGCTCTTGCTAATAGACCATTCAGTTTTTTTGATTTAAGATCAGGGTTATCACAGATTTGTTGATTAAAAGCTGATTCCAGTGTAGGCCTACAAATGGATATTCAGCCTATGTAGGAAAAGTTTTGAGAGCAACAAAAAAACAGATTAGTTCAATCAAAAACCTATGCAATAGGCTATTAAAATTAACAAACAATATAATATAAAGTTCTCACGTATCACTTGTTTTTTTTGTTCTGTGACAACACTGGTTTTTGAAGCGGGTTACAATAGATAACCACACAGTCTCAGTAAATAAGTTATAGGCAGCGATATATGATAGTGATGAGGCATTTTTTTCAATTGACAATGGTAAGGTGTGCTGTATTTAAGCATTTTCTAAATGTCTAGCTGACCAATCAGATTGCTTGGTCAGAACTACTTGTTGTATAGGTTCAATTATTACCTATTTTTCTTCACCACCTGACCATGATCTTCTCTGACGACATCTCAACCGCTGACAGGAAAAGACTCGACAAACTGATCAGGAAGGCCAGCTCTGTCCTGGGTTGCCCCCTTGACTCAGTGCAGGTGGTGGTAGAGAGGAGGATGATAACAAAACTATCATCACTGTGATAGTGCGAAATACAGGGGTGGTCCGGGGGGGCTCGACCCCCCGATTAACCCATGAGACCCCCTGAAAGCCTTGAAAGCAACATTTAAAAGGGGTCTCAAGTTTTGTTAAAAAAATAAAAAATAAAATATTTTATTGTCATTAATGGTCACTAAAATGTGTTTAAGCTCACCATGTCCAGTATTCAGAATCCAAAACATTTATTCACAAATATGATTTAATTTTTGCCAAGCGGAGCCAGCCGGTCCTGTGCACGTATGCAAATAAGCCATGTGTGCCAAACAGAAGAAAGACATAATGTTGAGAAGTCATACAAAAAATGGCTAGTGAAGAAGCCCGTGAAGTTGAGGCCGAGTGCTCCAAAGACGCAGCAGGTGCTGAGGTAACGTTAGCTGCTACTGCTGCTAGTACAAGTGACTTTCCGGCTGGTTGGACAACGAAGCAGGTGGGTGAATGGAAAGACCGCAAGTTATGTAGGTCTTGTGGTTGGTTGTGGTCTTGAAGAGAGCACCCGCCGAGGTGATGTTTGGCTTGTTGTATCTAGCTCAGTTTCAGCAGCAGCAGGTTACTCATCCTCATCTCATCTCTCATTAAGTGGTGACTGAAAGCAGTGTGCAAAATACCCGTCAATATTCAGGGGTCCCCATCTCCCGATTGTTGCGCAATACAGAAATACATTTTCTCAATATGCAGTAGGCCTATAATATTACAATATTGCATGGATGCAAGCCAAGACAATCAGTCTATAGCCTAAATGGCAACTAGGGGCGCCGCCAGGGATTTTGGGCCCCATGAAAAGAAATCTAATTGGGCCCTTGTATAGGCCGGCAAAAAAAATCTCATGCTGTTTTATGTAAAACTATGCATTTTAATGATACTTTTGACCATCAGTCCCATATTTTTGAAAAGAACAACATGACAGTTACTTGGTTACTGCTCACTGTCTCACTTGTAGTTCCACATGCAGGTCTAATTTATCTCCACAACTGTAGACTCACAGGTGGTGGCGTTGGATTTGGGGTTAAAAAATACATATATGGGGCTATATGGTCGTTGCGATTTAATCTTCTGATTTCAAGAAAATATAAACATTTATCTGATTGTATTGAGAGTTGTATTGGGTGATCTACAACTATTCCTTGGTTTGCACACATGTTTTGCTATCCACATATACATGTGTATTTGTAAATAAAATGTGTATTTGTAAATATATAATTTTCCATTTGTGAAACGGAAAATTCTGCTTGTGAAGTGTGATTCATCATTTGTGGATCACCAATCGCACACACGCATCTCTTTCCTCAATGACGTATTTCTGAGACGTTCTTGTCGAGATTCACACAGATCCACAAACATATAGGTCGTGATTCACAAATGGCCAGCCCTCCTCACCACTGGGTGGCAGTGTTGTTCTATACATGTAAATATTCCTTCCACAAACACAAAGTTAGGATGTGTAACTTGTGTGTTGGTTTTTACAAATAAATGTGCATTTGTAAATATAATTTTTTCATTCGTAAAAAAAGGACATTTGCAAAAATGGAAAATTCTGCTTTTTAAGTATGATTCAGCATTTGTGGATCATTACTACAAGTGAGGAAACTTGTTCATAATCACAGAGGTTATAGAGTAGTAGGCTATCTGAAGTACACATAGAATAAATCGTTCAAAGGTCAGGCTTCATCTGTCCATTATAGTACATTTCGAGTGAAGTAGATTTAATAGACGTAATTGAAGCCAGAAAACAATCACAGTGATCTTGATTTTGGATATCGACGTTTATTTAGTTCGACAAATTCCAAACCAGGAATTGAATTACAGCGTGTTATATGTCAATCACATGAGGAAATTATTGCCTTGGTTTTTCCGTTCAGTAGGAAGTACGACGTTACGACGTACAAAAGAATAAAAGCATTTATTTTGATGTGTGGGCCATGTTGCAAAATCTTGTAGATAATAACAACACCAGAACATTGAATTAAACAATGCAATTGTTGTTAGTTTTAATTTACTTGGGTGAAAGCAAGCGCAGCGCTGTTTCTGCCTTCGCTGAATGAATGCGTGCTCCCGCGGTCAGGTAAACAGTTTCTGTCGGGGATACCTACATTGGCACGACACCAGCACCAGCAGGCTCCTTAGCTTGTCATAAGCTAGCGGGCAGGCAGCAGGCTGTATTGTTTTGCCCATAGACTTGCCCTCCAAGTGGGGCGTTAAACCATTCAGCTACTTGAAAACACTGCCACCTAGTGGTGGGGAGGACGGGCCATTTGTGAATCACGAGAACGTCAAGAACGTCTTAGAAATACGTCATCGAGGAAAGAGATGTGTAGAAAAGGCCCCAAAGTTACTGTGTATTTGGTGCTGTTAGATGTGTTATCTAGTTATCATTAGAGGATTGATGTGTGAGCAGCGCCCCCTGCTGGGCTTATAGCGTAATTGACCGCACTCGGTCGCGCAGCGGTGTTTTGGCCACAGTGAGTGACGGACGTGAGGAGTAACTGTCGGGTCATCTGTTCGTGTTATGGCGACTGTCTGTGCGTGAATGAAGCATGTAAGTACGTCTGTCGGGGTTGTGAGAGTGTTGTATGTATGCTGGTGCATTGGTGTAGAAGATTGAGAATTTCGTGTTATGTTGGGAGGTGTCCTCGGGGTGGCAGCATAGCCTAGGCCCAAGGTGGTTTATTCACTAGTTCAGAGCCTATAGTGCTACAGGTAGTATGTCGTTGGCTATGCCATGTTCCTGTTATATCATGTGAAGTGCTCCAGTAAACCAGCCTCAACTCACCTCCAGTGTCCGTCCCTTCTTCCTCAATATCATAAGATATTACATATTGGCGACGAGGAAACACGGCGAGCTCACTGTAAGTTGTTAGGACAAGAAAACAGCCTGTGAGTTCAACTACGCGGAGACTCGATTCATGTCCGGCGTCGAGGGAGCTAACGCTAGCAACAACGCTAACGACAACGCTAGCGGCAACGCGGACGACGACATCGAGATGGCCACGGCGATGGTGGGGACACTCGCGGCTTTCGACAGCCAGGTTCAAGACTGGGAGGAGTATGTCGAAGTTTTGGACCATTTTTTTGTGGCGAATGGAATTACAGACGCTGGAAGGAAGCGGGCAATATTGTTGAGCTCCGTGGGCAGCCGGACATATAGTTTGATGAGAAGCTTGCTGAGTCCGGACAAGCCTGGAGATAAGTCATATGAGGACTTGACTAAACTGCTACAGTCACATTATAACCCAAAGCCCAGCGAGATAGTCCAGAGATTCAAGTTTAACTCGAGGACGAGGGCAGCGACGGAGTCTGTGACGGAGTACGTGGCGGTGCTACGGGAGCTGGCTCAACACTGTAACTACGGGGACAAGTTGAAGGAGATGCTGCGTGACAGGCTCGTCTGTGGCATAGCAGATGATCGCATCCAGCGGAGATTGTTGGCGGAGCCGGAGTTGACATTTGAGAAGGCATTGAAAGTCGCGCAAGCCATCGAGACCGCAACCAGAGACGTGCGGGACCTGCAACTACAACCGCACACGATGGACAGTAATGTGAGTAAAGCTGCAGCACAACTGCCAGTACACAATGTGAAGACGGGACAGAAGTGGCAAGGAAAAACGACACCACTAACATGTTATAGGTGTGGGGGTGAACATGTGGCTCGGGACTGTCGGTTTATCAATGAAAAGTGCCATGGCTGTGGTAAACAAGGACATTTGAAGAAGATGTGCAGATCCTCGCCTCCTACAGGCCAGCAGCAGCTTAAGGGGGGAGGGAAGCATAAGCAGTTTGTAAAAGGGGTAAAAGGGGATAAAAAGCAGTCCGCACACCACATAAGTGAATCCCCTGTGAACCTCTCTAGTGATGAAGAGGTGTTTACACTGCACAATGTAACAGAGCCAAAAATAGCAAAAATAGACCCCATTACCACTCAGCTAAACCTAAATGGTAACATGGTGGAATTTGAAGTGGATACTGGCTGCAGTGTGACAATTATGTCAAAGACTGAGTATGCTAAGTTATGGTCAGCAGGGAGTACACCAGAGCTGCAAGATTGTTCACTGACTCTTAAAACATATACGGGTGAGAAAGTGCCCACACTAGGTGCAGCAGAAGTAACTGTGCAGTTCAAAGGCCAAATCAAACAGCTTCCAGTGGTGGTCGTAGCAGGGCCAGGGCCAAACCTGGTGGGCAGAGCATGGATGAAAGAGCTGGGAATGAACTGTGTTCTGGTAAACAACATAGACCAGAAACAAATGACACTGCAGGAGGTGTTAAGACAGAATGAGGATGTATTCAAAGAGGAACTGGGAACCTGGAGGGGCCCACCAGCAAAAATATACATAAAAGAAGGGATTGCTCCAAAGTTCTATAAACCCCGGCCAGTCCCCTATGCTATGAGAAAGAAGGTGGAGGTCGAGTTGGAGAGACTCACCCATCAGGGGATAATCGAGCCCGTGAAATTCTCTGAGTGGGCGGCGCCGATTGTTCCTGTGTTGAAACCTGACAATT
The DNA here is from genome assembly GCF_965226575.1 of Pagrus pagrus. Taxonomy (NCBI): domain Eukaryota; kingdom Metazoa; phylum Chordata; class Actinopteri; order Spariformes; family Sparidae; genus Pagrus; species Pagrus pagrus. The sequence goes on from NW_028175416.1 coordinate 112,261, forward strand.
CAGTGCGTATCTGTGGAGATTACAAGCTCACGGTCAACTTAGTGTCAAAGTTGGAACAGTATCCAATACCAAAACTGGAAGACTTGTTCGAGAAGTTGACTGGTGGTGAAAAGTTTAGTAAACTGGACTTGAGCCATGCATATCAACAGGTGATCCTGGATGAAGCATCCAAGCCCTATGTCACTATTAACACACACAAAGGTCTGTTCCAGGTGAACCGTCTGCCATTCGGGGTTTCTTCCAGTCCAGCCATTTTCCAGCGACTAATGGAGAGTCTGGTGGCTGGCATCCCGAACGTGGCTGTATATTTGGACGACATTTTGCTGACTGGCCGAAGCGACCAAGAACATCTGGCCACGCTGAACCAGGTGTTGGCACGGCTGCAGGAAGCTGGCCTTCGCTTAAAGCGCAACAAATGTGCCTTCATGGAACAGGAAGCAGAGTTCTTAGGACATAAAGTGGATGCCTCGGGACTCCATCCTCTGCCACACAAAGTCATGGCCATACAGAAAGCCCCAGCACCCACTAATGTCACTGAACTGCGTGCGTACCTGGGTTTGCTCAACTATTATAACAGGTTCCTGCCGAACCTGTCCACATTGTTATCCCCCTTGCATGAACTGTTGAGAAAGGAGACCAAATGGAAATGGGGAACAGAACAAGAGAGAGCTTTTGAGGAATCCAAACGCCTCATGCAATCCTCTGAAGTGTTAGTGCATTATGACAGTCAAAAAGACCTGATCCTGTCCTGTGATGCCTCGCCCTATGGAGTGGGGGCGGTGTTATCACATCACATGCCAGATGGACAGGAGCGACCCATCAGTTTCATGTCAAGGACGCTGACATCAGCTGAATCCAACTACTCACAATTAGACAAAGAGGGTCTGGCAGTGATGTTTGGCATTCAGCGCTTCCACAAATATCTGTATGGAAGAAAGTTCGTCATTTGCACTGATCACAAACCCTTGCTATCCCTCTTTAATGAGATGAAGGCGGTGCCTAACATGGCATCTCCTCGTATTCAGCGATGGGCTGTAACACTGAGAGCATATGAATATGAGATCGTCTACAAGCCTGGAAAACATCATGGCAATGCAGATGCCATGAGTCGACTCCCTCTGCAGCAACCTTCAGCCCAGAAAGAGCAGGAGGAAAGAGTGCTCATGATGGAGACTGTAACTCTTGTGTCAGCAGCTGAAATGAGCAGGTGGACAAACAGAGACCCGGTATTGTCCAGGGTGACACAGTTTATCCAACATGGTTGGCCACTGCATGACTTAGACCCAGTTTTTCAACCTTATTCTGTACGAAAAACAGAGTTAAGTGTACAAGATGGGTGTGTATTGTGGGGGTCACGTGTGGTGGTACCGCCGCCAGGGCGAGACGCCATGTTAAAGCAACTACATCATGGTCACATAGGCATCACTAGGATGAAAGCTTTGGCACGAAGCTACTTCTGGTGGCCAAAGCTGGACGCTGACATTGAGACTGTAGTTAAAAGATGTGTCATATGCCAAGAACACCGTAACCTGCCTGTTCCAGCGCCACTTCACCCATGGGAGTGGCCAAGCAAACCATGGCAGAGATTACACATTGACTATGCAGGTCCTTTTATGGGACACATGTTTCTGATCCTGATGGATGCGCATTCAAAGTGGATGGATGCTTATCCGGTAACAAACTCCACCTCAGCTGTCACGATTGAATGCCTGCGTAAGAGTTTTAGTAACCAGGGGATACCAGAGACAATTGTGTCAGATAATGGCTCATGTTTTGTGAGTGCAGAGTTCAAGGAATTTCTGGGAAGGAATGGTATTGAACACATCACCTCTGCTCCTTATCATGCTTCATCCAACGGCTGTGCGGAGCGCGCAGTCCAGACATTCAAGTCAATGATGAAAAAGGCAGGTGAGGGCAGCATCGCCACTAAAGTGTCTAGAGTGCTGTTTAATTATCGCATCACACCGCAGTCCACCACAGGGCTGTCACCTGCGGAGATGTTGCAGGGAAGAAAGTTAAGGTCTACTCTGGATCTGATTCACCCTGATCGCAGAGGAAAGGTGGAGAGAAAACAAAACAGCCAAAAGAAACATCATGACAAGCAGCTTAAAGGGAGAGGATTCCAGGAAGGAGACGCTGTGGTCACGAGGAACTTCAGTCATGGTCCTAGGTGGATTCCTGGTTTCATAACAAAGATCACAGGTCCTGTCTCTTACAAGGTCATGTTAGGAGATGGCAGTATTGTGCGCAGACATGTGGATCAGATACTGGAAAGGCCTGAGAAAAGGGACTGTATTGAACCACAGGTCACAGAACCACTGGGACTGTCTGTTTCACCCGCAGCAGTAATGGGAGCGTCGGAGACTTCCACTCTGGCAGGAAATAGCCGTTTTCCGGCAGGAAATACTCAAAACGTCTCAAAGCCTGCTCCAGACAAGGCCAATCCATCAGTGTCTGACATTCCGCCCCCAGACGCTGTAGGGCTGTCACAACCTGTGGTAGCCCCTGTGCGACGGTCACAAAGAGATGTGGGCAAACCAAGTTATTTGAAGGACTATGTGTGTTAAATGGATTGTTTAAAAAAAAAAGAAAAAAAAAAAAAAAAAAAAATGTAACTTGGTGGTTGTTGATTGTTATTGTTACTTTTGAGACATGTTGGGTGATATGCACAACTTAAGTACATGGTACTTGTTAGTTCAGAGTCAGGGATGAGTATGTGTAGGATGTCACAGGTTTATTGTGTTGCAGAGAGAGAGAGAGAGAGAAAAACAGCTTAAGGAGGGAGGAATGTAGAAGATTGAGAATTTCGTGTTATGTTGGGAGGTGTCCTCGGGGTGGCAGCATAGCCTAGGCCCAAGGTGGTTTATTCACTAGTTCAGAGCCTATAGTGCTACAGGTAGTATGTCGTTGGCTATGCCATGTTCCTGTTATATCATGTGAAGTGCTCCAGTAAACCAGCCTCAACTCACCTCCAGTGTCCGTCCCTTCTTCCTCAATATCATAAGATATTACAATTGGTGAACGTTTGGGCCGTATGATGTGTGACTTTAGCACTCGCCATGCTGTAGCTTTTTATGATCGTTACGTCCGCTAGCTTATTTTACGAGCGAGTGTATTAAGTGTCACGTGATATGCCCGTGTTTATATTGATCGTTATCATCTGGTTAATCAGCGCGCTGTTGCGTAGTGTGTTATGGTAGTTATAAGAGGGTTTTATGACTGTGTTCATATTATGTTTCTCTGATAGTGCTAGTTAGCTAAGCTAATTACAGAGCTATAATTGTGTCAGTCTTTATGTTAGCTTACTGAATCTGAGCTAAGTGATTTGATTTATTGATGATTATTTACTCATTTATGTATTTGTCATTTTATGTTTAGAACCACAGAACAATCGCCTGTAAGAGGAAAATAAACAGGACACAGTCAAACACATTCAGTCTCTGAAGATTAGGCTGAAAGTGGTGTCCTGGCCGACACACCGAAGTGAACTCAGTGATACCCCCTGAATCAGCTGCATACACCTAGGGTCTCCACTACAAGATGCGTGTGTGTGATTGGTGATCCACAAATGCTGAATCATACTTCACAAGCAGAATTTTCCGTTTTCGCAAATGTCTTTTTTTCTACGAATGAAAAAAATTATATTTACAAATACACATTTATTTGTAAAAACCAACACAAAAGTTACACATCCTAACTTTGTGTTTGTGGAAGGAATATCACACTTCACAGGCACTTCACAGGCAGAATTTTCCATTTCACAAATGGAAAATTATATATTTACACATGTATTTGTAAAAACCAAAATACAAGTTACAAATTAGAAATTTGTATTTGTGGATATCAAAACACGTGTGTAAACCAAGGAATATTTGTAGATCACCCTCTGTGCGTTTACAAATATATATGAGACAAAAATAACCCCATAAAGCATTAACAGTAAGAAGTTACAAAAAAGGTTAATGGACAGTCAAAACTAAAGCTCAAGTCAACACGATAACAAAAACATTTCAGCACACTGAATAGCCTCCAGGTCACAACACTGTAACAGCTTCATGCATTCATTCCAGCAGTTTGTTTTTGATTACCTGGATTTTGGTCGAAAGTCTGTGTCTATCAAGTTCCATCAGGATCTTTTAAATGAATTCAAAAGTGTACCTGAGGTAAGTTGGATAGCTCAGGTTCAGGTCGTAGATGATCCCAAACAGTAAGGCACAAGCAGTGGCGACATCTCTGAGAAGCACCTGCACACCTTCAACTATCATGCCAACATCTTCTGGAAGTTGATCAACACCTGCACCTGGATGTTTCATCACATAGATGCCGATGACCGTCTGATCCAAATCTGTCTGGGTTACATGAGGGTTCTCACTCTAAAAACAGACAAAAGGGGACAACATAATTTAATAAAAACTCTCCCACTGAAAGCACATAACTCACATGAAACTTGCACCATTTTAATATTCATCTTGATAACTGACTTCACCAGTAAGTGAAGTCAGTAAAATAAAAATAAATAAAAACTTTTTGGGAGAAAATGTAAAGACTCTATCAAGGGAAAAAAAATCCTCTAACAAACAACTGGTATTGGAAAGGTTCGTCAAAGTGTACAAATCATATATTCTGCGATATTTGTAGGCACAATGAAAGTGAATGTGGAGGTAAAACTCAACACCTCTCCTTCACAGAGGCATTGAATCTTGGTGAGTCAATTACAAAATTTGACACATTGATGAGAGCATATTTAGCTCTATTCAATGTTGAGTGAAAATATCACTTTAAAACAACTGATGACAGTTACTCCGTACTCCTTCACTAGCTTTTCAGGGTCTTCATTGAGATACAAAGCTAGTGCTTGGAGACTGCAAGCTCTCCTTGTTGCGATGGAGTCGTTCTGCAAAACACAACAGGAAATATACTGTATAAACAAGTCATTGACATTTAGAAGATGGAAGAATTCCAGAAAGTGATCCCTGACACAGATATTAGTTGGCCAGACAGCCTTCATGCAGAGGTCACTCACACATTCATAAAATCACAGTTAGCTAGAGGTGCACTTGCCAATTAGCAACAAAGGCAGAGCAAAGAGTGAGTGAACTGTGTTACTGTAAGGGTGGGGGTGGGGCAGATTTATTATGCAAAGTGTCGCGACCACACGCCACCCTGGAAATCACAGATTTAATGATAGGGCTCCCGTGAGTCTAGGCTACAGGGATGACACGGCGGCGCATATTTTTTTTAAAATGGAAACTGGAGCTTGGTGGGAGTCTGCTGCCATACTGCACAATGCTCGAGTTACTGGTTGCTTTCACCGACGCTCACCACCCGTAGCTCGGTCCGAGAGGTCTTCCAGGGACGTCGGCGTCCCACTTCGGAGGCGTCGGGCCCGGCCAGCTGCTCCAGCGTCCTGGTTCCGTCTACCTCCGTCCGTTGACTCCCGGTCGCGGTTTTAGTTAGTTCAGTTGTTTGTTTAGACGAGACGATAAATAAATCATAATACACTCTCTGGAGCAGGGGCGTCACTAGGTTTTAAGGACAGGGGGGGCTTAGCCCCAAGGAGATGCACAGAATGTGAGCGAACGTTTAATTTCACAAACAGCTAACAAAAACTGAGAAATTGCACGTTCTGGACAGATTTAACAGAGATACTTTACTGTGTAAATGTTTTAGGCCACCATTACATTTTTAACACAGTACAACAACAAACACAGGAACTACTGTATGTTTACAGCATTAACAACAACAAAAAAAGAAAAAAAATCCACATAGTTACAGTGCCGTATTTAACCAATGCTTCTTATTCATTAAGAGCCCACATGTATTAGCCAAAACTGTGTGCAAAAAAAAGAGCACTGTGTTCTCACAAAGTACACCATTTTAAAATAACATGGCTACAATTGGCAGTTACTTGGTGGGTGGAAGCATCAAAGAATGTCGTCTGTTTTTAAGGGTGGCAAAGGCGTCTATCACTCTATTGTGATTTAGGTGCTGAAGCTCCTCTTTTTCAATTGACATGACTGCAAGACTGTGAAGTCTTTTCTGACCCATTGTTTGACGTAGCCAGGAGTGCAGCCGACGCAGTGCACTAAAGGACCTTTCACACGAGCAGCTGCTTACAGGCACTGTTAGGGCAACTTGGATGGTTGCCTTCAGAGAGGGAAACATGTCTGAATCAAGGAGGTTGTGCACAGTCAACATATCTTTGGGTGAACATCCAGCCTCTGTTTTCCGGGCAAGAAAGTTTCTGGCCACCAGAACCTCCTCTGTTTTCAGGTCAATGCTGTAGTGTTTTGCAAGTTCATTCAAGTGTGATTCACTCAAGAAGTTCTCAGACTTAGGACTGCATGCCTGTATGCCTCTTAGTAGCCCTGCATCTACACTGCAAAATCTTTGCTCAAGCTCACCAACCATCCTATCCACACAAGGGAAAAAGAACTCTCTTTTCAATGTGTCTGAGTTGTTCAATTCAGTGCGTGCACCTGCAGTTGTCTCCAGCACAAAATCTTCCATTTTCCTCTGTTTATGCCTTGTCCTGGCACCTTGTTCAGGGATATTGTGGGTGTGGCACAGGGTTTTGGTTCTCTCATAAAGCTCTGTGGCAAATGCATCTGTGCGTTTGCCCTTAAGTGTGTCACACACTGCTTGTTTGCAGATCAAAGCTTCTGCCAGGTCTAAAGTCTCTTTCTGAAGGAGCTTGTGGAGTCCTTCGGTTACAGACAGAAGTGACTGAAACATCAGTAGTGCATAGACTGCTGAGAACTTATAGAGCTTTGCTCTGAGACCAACAGCTATAGGGGATCTAATAGCAGAAAGGCACTGACATGCCCAGCGAGTGTTTGAAAGTTGCACAAGCTCAACTGTTGTCAATCCAAGCCTTGTCTGAGCCTCCATGAACTTGTGATGATTCACTAGGGAGGTGCTGAAGAAAGAGTAAACACACTCCAACAAGCTGAAAAGCTCCACAGCCTCTGGGATGGCCTTGCAAGTATGGCATAACACCAGGTTGAGTTCATGAGCATAACAATGCACATAGATAGCTTCAGGATGGAGCCTTCTAAAGTGTGCTTGTACACCTCCAGCGGTCCCACTCATGACAGCTGCGCCATCATATGTTTGTGCTACAACACTTAAGCTCTGCAAGACCGTTGTTTTGAATCTGCTGCTGCAGCTCATTTGCAATGGACTGGGCATCAAATGATCTCATCTCTGCAAGTGCTAGGAAACGTTCCTTCACTGCCCCACCTGACACATACCTGACACAAACAGCTAACTGCTCTGATTTGACATCTCTTGCCTCATCTGCCATGATGGCATAGATTTTGGACTTTGTCATTTCAGTTACAATGACACTTGTCACTTCCTGGGCACAACAGTCAATCATCTCATTCTGGGAGGTTGCTGAGGTATAATGAGCATTTGATGGGGGGTTATGTTTTTGAAGAAAAGGATCAAATTCCTTCAAAAGCTCCATGCACGCAAGAAAATTCCCTCTGTTTGTGCTGTCTTTTCCTTCATCATGGCCACGAAAAGGGAGTCCCTGTCTCCCTAACATAGAAGTGACTGCAACAATTCGCCTGAGATATTCTCTTCTCTCTACTATCTCACTCACATTTGCAGAAGCTATCATCTGTGCAACGTCTCCCTGTTTTCTAGTTGCCTGGTAGCTTTTCCATGCAACAACACTGTCCTTATGTGTTTGTGCAATCTCATGTTTGCCAAAGATGACTAAAGCTTTCTTCCAGTTCTTGCAACCACTACTGACCAAACTATCATGTTTGATGTTTTTGCCGAACACTCTACATGGGAAGCAGAAAGCTGTATTCTGATTGACTGAATATTCTAACCAGTTGTGCTTTTCAAACCAGCTGTGGTGAAATGCTCGCTTCTGCGTACCAAAGCTATCTTGTGGGTAGCTCTTCAGCTTTACCTGTCTGGGCCCTGTGTCTTTGTCACCTAAATCAAACCCTGTAGTGGAGTGAGATGCTGCAGCTGCTTCATCAATTTCCCTCTCTTGGTCTGTTTGCTCTCCTTCTCTCTCTGTAATATCTTGATCTTCCTCTGCCTCTTGATCCATCTCTGGATCCCCTTGCTCTCTCTGCCTTGACCTTGCCTGTTGATCTTTCTCTCCCTCCACATCTCCTTCTGCCTGACCCTTCATGTTACATTAAACACAATGAATGCCATCATCTTCCTCCTGGACAGATCACTGTCCCACCTGGAGCAGCCTGGAAGCACTGTGAGGATCATGTTCTTTGATTTCTCCAGTGCTTTCAACACCATACAGCCTGCACTGTTGGGGGACAAGCTGGAGCTCACGGGGGTGGACCAACACCTCACGTCCTGGATCCTCGATTACCTCACCAACCGGCCACAGTATGTGAGGACTCGGGACTGCGTGTCGGACACGGTTGTCTGCAGTACAGGGGCCCCACAGGGAACAGGCCTGGCCCCTTTCCTGTTCACCCTGTACACTGCTGATTTCTCCCACCAAACACCCCACAGCCATCTACAAAAGTTCTCTGACGACTCTGCTATCGTCGGCCTCATCAGGGACGGGGATGACGGAGCCTACAGAGAACTTATTCAGGACTTTGTGGACTGGTGCCAGCGGAACCACCTCCAGCTCAACGCCGGGAAGACCAAAGAGCTGGTGGTGGATTTCCGCAGGCGCAACCAACCCTGCATTCAGGTGAACATCCTGGGAACGGACATTGAGATGGTGACGTCTTACAAGTACCTGGGAGTTCACCTGAACAACAAACTGGACTGGACTCATCACACTGCAGCAATATACAAGAAAGGTCAGAGCAGACTCCATCTGCTGAGGAAGCTCAGGTCCTTTGGAGTGCAGGGGGCACTCCTGACTTCTTTCTATGACTCTGTGGTGGCATCAGCCATTTTCTATGGTATAGTCTGCTGGAGCAGCAGCATTTCGGCAGCAGATAGGAAGAGACTTGATAAACTTATCAAGAAGGCCAGCTCCATCCTGGGATGCCCTCTTGACCCAGTGCAGGTGGTGGGAGACAGCAGGATGATGGCCAAGCTATCATCGCTGCTGGTGAAGGAGTCCCACCCCCTACAGGCCACTATCACAGCACTGGTCAGCTCCTTCAGTGACAGGCTGATACACCCCAAGTGTGTGAAGGAGAGGTATCGCAGGTCCTTCCTTCCTGCTGCTGTCAGAATCTACAACCAGCACTGCTCCCAGTAGACCTCACTGTGCACTGTGCAATAAAAAAACTCTGCACATATCCACACACTTTCTGGTTTGCACAAATTGGACAATTTTTAATATCCATATTTATTATTTATTGTTTGTAAATAAAAATACCAACTGTTTAAACTTACACTGTCCATATTATAAATAATAAATACTATGTCATATTGTAAATACCAATTTCATATTGTAGATATTATGTATATACCAGTTAAATTCTATTTCTTATGTCTTATTATATTGTTTATTTTTTACTTTTATTACTGTTTAAGTGTGATACTGTCCTTTGGCTGTTGTGACAAAGAAATTTCCCCATTTGCGGGACAAATAAAGGAATTCTGATTCTGATTCTGATTCTGATGATTTGAATTAATAACTGATCAACAAAGAGGGTAATGCCATGACTTTCACTCACAACACAATAATTGTTTACCCCCAAATATTTTGAAGTCGCACAGAATACATTTTGGGCACATATGTGACTAAAATGGTTGTAATTTCAAGCCCTGAAAAAATATTACTTAATTACATAAATTACAGTTATATTAAGGTACTCTTGAAAATATTTGGGCCAGGCTAATTTGGCTTATACATCTCTCTCTTGGCTATCTCCACTTTCCAATCATTACTCTCCTAAATAAAAGCTCAAGTTAAATAAGTCTTATATGGTGCACTTTGACTGAAATGTTTCATATTTCATATTCATATCAAGTTCCTTACAATTCCAAGACTGTCTGCATCACAAATGACTCTATCCTGTGAAATCCTTTAGACTCACCTTTCCAGTAGAGGTTTCTCCCCTCTCACTCTCTCTGCTCCTCTGTCCTGACTCCTACAGGTCAATAGGGGTGGTGAAGTAATTATTATTAATGTATTATTTATTATTATTATTATTATCATTATTATTATTTTCCACTGATGAAAATCATACGTGAATGTGCTCAGCTCTTGTTTCACTGTGTGCATCCATGCGTAAAGTGAGAAACACAGCTGATAATCCAGAAGGAAGTCACCCCATAAAATTCCAAAACTGTCTGCATCACAAATGACTCTATCCTGTGAAATCCTTTAGACTCACCTTTCCAGTAGAGGTTTCTCCCCTCTCACTCTCTCTGCTCCTCTGTCCTGACTCCTACAGGTCAATAGGGGTGGTGGAGGGATTGTTATTAGTGTATTATTATTATTAAATATCCACATAATCATACGTGAATGAGCTGTTTCACGGTGTGCATCTGATAATGGAGCTGATGTTTATTGACCAAATAATTCAGAGTAAATAAATGAAATGGCAATTTAAATGAATAACAGGTAACAGGACATGTGAATAACTAAGTAATGGGTTATTAGTGGAATATGGGCTGATGGTGAGATCACGAGTTAGGTTGAAGCATTTAGCCTAAATATTACGAGAGTCATTTTAATACTAACAAATCCTAACTGAATTTCTCTTAAACTAAAAGATCAGAACCATAAGACACCAACTCATCATGTGTGAATCCAGCTGTTATGGGTGATGGAGAGCCTACTTTCTTAGCAGAGTGGCAGAGTCAGCGGCGGAGGGTTTCTCTCCGGTGGTTTGCGACTCTAGCCGGAAGTCCTGGTCCAATGGCCGGGTGTCAGCTCGTCCGGTATCAGCTGGTTGGGGACCTCAGTCCGATGTCTTAGGAAGAGTGTGGCCGGTCCAGTACCGGGCCGGTGACGATCCTGGTTCAATGCCCAGCGGGGAGTTACCGCTTGAGAGCGTGGTGGGTCAGAGCCGTTCTGGCTTGTCAAAGTCTGTCTTTCGTTGGAAACCACTTGCACGGTTTCAGACACAGCAAGTTGCTGTAGTGTTGTGATGATGATTTTAACAAAGATGTTCTTCTTCGTTGCTTCGAGTGGTGGTTCTCAGGCTCTGATTTTATAAACTAAATTTAACTTCTTGGATAAAATAACGGAGGATGATACGTTGATCAGGCAGATCTTCCGTTGTTACTTAATACAAGATAATCTAAATTAAGTTCACTTCCTCTAAATCAGGTTACGATACTTAACTGTATAATAAAATTAAAACAGAACTTCGTTCTGGTACAAACTTAATAAAAAGAAGCTAATCAATACTGCGAAAAATATAAAAATGAGAAAAATCAATGCGTGAGCACTTCTGCTGATATCGCTGTCTTGAAGCGTGTTTCAAAGTAAAAGTAAAGAAAAATCAAAGATGAGAGTTTCAAAATTAAGAGTGAGACTAAGAATAACTAAGGACTTAAAAGAATGAAAAACAACTGAAAACAACTCGAAAACTCTGAGGAGAGAAGTGAGGTCTCTCTGTTTTGTTGTCTCCAAAAGGCGGGCGGGCCTGGGGGCAGGACTGCCAGCTTTTTGTCTCCAAGTAGATAGTGGTGAGTGTGAAGATTCATAGGAACTCACTAAAACTAAACTATAGTTTTAAACGTTTCAAAACCGTGCTTCACCTTTCACAGAATCTCACCATGGCTCAATAGATGGACCTTGTCTATCATGAAAAAGGATTATGTCATGATTAAAGATCACTGAACAATTAAAGGAAATTAAAACCGGATCAAAATAAAAACACACTGGAATATACCGTAGAACTAGTAGAATCACTTGTACTTATTCCTCCTGGTTCTAGCTTAATACTTGTTTAAACAAAACATATCAGAAACATTTACTGGTTATCAAGGAACTTATTACACAAAAGATCTCCTGAAGGTCTGTTCCAATCGTACCAGGGCTTATCATCAGGAGGTGCTGTGGTTTTCACACAGGACACATTAAACATTAAATCTTGATTTCAGTCAAATTTCATCACAGTGACACGGGGAAAAGTTCAGTGTTATCAACTTCTTTAGCTGTTTCTTAATCTGTTAAAATTAAGAGCATAAGTTCCTGGTTTAATGATAATTTAGAACTTGCTTAAAATCTGGATGAGTGCAGAAACCATTAGAGGTTGGAATGTATGATAAGAGATAGTCGTAAACCATTTGGGCAGGAGGGCTAGGAAAACAGAGGAGAGGCCCAGAGTGCTTTTACTCTGGAGGGTGTACTTGATAATCCTTGTCACAAGAAGACAAGAAGACACCGAACATCAGAGTCGTTACCTAATTTCCAATTGCAAAGAAATAAGTTATAACATATGGTTATGACAGTTCTTCTGTTCCTCTTCATCCCTGAAGAGAGATTCATTTGATGATGAACTCGACCGACCTGAGAGAGAAAGGAGTGTTCATCTTGAGTGGGGGAAGAGGGCAAAAAGGGTTATTCAAGCTGTAAATAAAGAAGAGGGTTTTTTCCTGTGATGCGTCAATCTGACGGTTTCATTGGAAGCAAAACAAGTCAGGTGAAGAGGTGAGAGACTTCATGGCATCTCTTTCCTGAAAACAGTCAACTTGCAGATGAGAGGAGTAATTAATGCAAGAGCAGAACCTCAATGGAATGTAGAGGCGATGGACATGTGTTCCTACATACAGCTTTAAGACACTGTTTATCTACTTTATTATAGACACTATTTGTGCTGGAATTTATGGACAGTGACATTTGTTTGATTGATTCTTATTAGACTAATTTAACATGTATTTTTGTTCACAATGTACAATTATCAGGGAAAAAATAGGGTGCGCACGACGCAGCGATAGTGAGTTAAATTTTTTCATATTTTACCTATCAACATCACTAGAAATGCCTAATTTCCGCGGATTATCACAAAAAAATCGTTGATAAACCATAAACTAAGACGTTTACTTTCTACTGCTTTTAACACTTGATGCATGTGTAACCCTGGTTTCTGGATGGGTAGCGTGCCAGGGCCGTGGGTATTGCAGGTTACAAGGGGCTAAATACTTCTCAAATGAAAAGGGCAGTGGGAGGGCGAAAAGGCAAGGCCCCTGACAAGGCCGTGAGGCGAGGGGCTGGTGCTGTGCCCACCTCAGCAGGTACAGTAGGTGCCTGTCTGACAGGAGAGGTAGCTGGAAAAGTCCCTTTGTAGGTTTTCTCGTGAGCCTATGCTCCTTGGATCCTTGATCTCATATGTAACACCTGGGTAACCACCATTGTTCATGCGCCGCAGGACCACATAGGGGCCCTTCCATCTGGGAGCCAGCTTATTCATCTTTCGTGCAGGATCATCCAGGAGAACTAAATCACCTGGATGATGAGGGTGGAACACAACCTATTTGTCATACTGGGTCTTTTGACGCTGCTTGTTTGTAGCAGAGTTGTGAGCTGCTTCTCTGAAAGCACATGACAAGCATGTAGCAAGGTGTGTTGCATAAGCTGCTGGTGTACCAGGGGTAGAAGAGGTTACAGTGGGACAACAGTTCAGCATAACATCAAGTGGCAAGTTAGGTTCTCTACCATTAACCAAGAAGAAAGGAGAAAACCCAGTGCTTGAATGAACACTTGAATTGTAGGCGAGCTCAGCCTGTGGCAAATACTGGTCCCATTCACCACTACTTTCAACAATGTACTGATCAAGCTGATCTTTCAGTGTCCGGTTCAGTCTCTCAACCATGCCATCTGACTGGGCGTGGTATGGTGATGTGCGGGTCTTGTTAATGCCAAGGAAACCACAGAGATGCTTGACGAGGTCTGACTCAAACTGTCTCCCTTGGTCAGTGTGAATTGACTCTGGCACCCCATGATGTCTGATGTACTCCTCAGAAATACACTTTGCCACTGTAGTAGCACGTTGATCCTTCAATGGGAAGAGGTTGACATACCTGGTAAAATAGTCCATAACTACAAGAACATATCTGTTGCCAGCTGATGTAACAGGAAGTTCAGTGATGTCTACGGCCACTTTCTGAAATGGCCTCTCAGCTTGGATAGGCTGCAGGGGAGCTCTTTCATGTGGAGTGGGGCAGGTCCGTGTCTGACATGGCAAACACTCAGCACAAAACTTATGGATATCACGGGTCATATATGGCCAATAACAGATACGTCTAGCTCTTTGAAGTGTGCGCTCTGCACTCAGATGACCACTGAAGTGATTACCATGTAAACATGTCAATGCTGTGGAGATGAGAACTGTGGGTAAAACAACCTGGAAGTTAACAGGTGTGTTTGGGTTTGCTTTGACCTTTCTACACAAGATTCCCTGTCGAATTAGCAACTTGGGAAATTCATGCCAAAGTTTTCTCAGTGTGGGGGAGGAGTGTTTTAAACGGCCAAATAGGGGGTCTGTGCTTTTTATCATGTAGCCATGCAATGACCTCCCTGAGACATTCATCTTCATTTTGCTGTTGCTGCAGTTTATCTAGGTCAACCGAAAAGTGTGTGGCTAAGTTCTGGCAAAATTGTGACAGTTCTGTCATTTGTGTCTCTGCTAAGCAATGCTGTGGTTTCTGTGGTGGTGATGGAAGAGGTAACACACTGGACAGCTTTGTTGTGAACCTCAGTGGTCGGACGCCTGGACATGGCGTCTGCGTTAGCGTGCTGTACACATCCAGCTCAAAGATCCATCGACTGCGTCTCCCAGTAGGGTCACTGTCCACTGGGGTCTTCTTCAGACTCAGGAGGGGCTTATGATCTGTAATCACAGTGAATGTGCTGCCAGAGAGAAAGTGTTTAAAATGTCTCACAGACCAAACAACTGCCCAGAACTCAAGGTCAAATGTAGACCATTTCCTTTCAGAGGGACTGAGTGTGTGGCTTGCATAGGCAATAACACGTTCTTTATCATCTTGACGTTGAGACAACACAGAGCCAATGCTGCCCTGTGAAGCGTCAGTGTACAGGAGAAAAGGTTGTGTGAAAATGGGATGTGCCACGATAGGTGGATGAGTGAGAGCATGTTTCACGGATTGAAAAGCATCCTCACATTCAACAGTCCATTTGAAGATTGCTCCTTTGTGTGTGAGAGTGTGCAATGGAGCTGCAATGATAGAAAAGTGTTTGATGAACCTACGGTAGTAAGAGCACAGTCCAATGAATGCTCTCACCTCTGTAGCTGTCCTGGGCGTAGGCCATCTCCGAACCTTCTCAAGGTTCCTTGCATATGGTTGCAGTCCCTGATTGGAGACAACATGTCCGAGAAAGGTGACTTGTGTTTGTGCAAACTGGCACTTCTTGGCTTTCAACTTGAGACCAGCTGAGCGAAAACGGCTGAAAACCTCTGTGAGACTCTGTAGGTGATCTGCAAAAGAGCGACTGAAAACAAGGACATCATCCAGATAAATCAAACACTCCTTCCAGTGCAGGCCGTGAAGCACCAGCTCCATTAGTCTCTGAAATGTTGGTGGAGCATTGGTTAGGCCCATAGGCATAACCTTGAACTGGTACAGTCCACTGCCAGTGTTGAAAGCTGTTTTCTCCTTGTCTTGTGCTTCAAGCTCTACCTGCCAATATCCACTACATAAGTCCATGGTGCTGAACCAGCAAGCACCGGAAAGGCTGTCAAGAGCATCTGCAGGTCGTGGTAGGGGATATGAGTCCTTAATGGTGACTGCATTTACCTTTCTATAATCAATACAGAACCTGTAACTACCATCTTTCTTTCTGACGAGCACAACAGGGGAAGACCAGGGGCTACAACTTTCTTCAATGATGTTCTGTGAAAGGAGCTGCTGAACTTGCCTGTCTATCTCTGCTCTTATGTTGGGTGAGGTTCTGTATGCTCTCTGTTTAATGGGTGGAGCATCTCCTGTCCTGATACTGTGTCTAACTATCTTTGTGTGTCCATAGTCATGATCATGAGCACTGAAAACATCACTGTATGACAACAATAAAGACTGAAGCTTGTGTCGTTGTTCATCAGTAATTTCTGCCTGACCGAGATCAACATCCGGTAACAACTGTTGAAAAGATGGTTCTGTCCTAGCTGTAACTGTGGATACACTAGGTTCCTCAACATGGATGTCAACCTCGTTGTCTTCATCAAGTGCATGGAAATCACCTAATCTGGTGTCAGATGGAATGTGGAGCTCAGTATTAGTGGGGTTCATTACTCTAACATAAATCAACCCTGCCTGTACATGAGCTAGCGTCCTTGCTGCTAACAGGCCCTGGTAGCTTGGTGGACCTGGCTCTAGGATACCTGTGTAGTCTGTGTCAAGATCAGTTACACCAATAGTGGGCTGAACCTTAGCTAAAACAGTCATCTGTGACATAGCAGGAACAACTACGGGTGATAGAGTGACAGCATGGCAGCTCAAAGGAGCCACATCAGTAGCACGCAGGAGAGGAACAGTGGTATTGCTGCCCACTTTCAAATTACCTTCCCCCACGTTCAATACTGCATGGTGTGAAAGCAAAAAGTCCCAACCTAGGATTACTGGCTGTGTTATGTTCCTGACCACTTGGACTATGTGGGTGAACATCTCATTACCTAGCCTGATGGTTATAGGAAGTGTGCCTAAGTTATCTAAATAGTCACCAGTCACTGCCCTAGGTAAAAGCTCAGAGCGTTGCATGGGTTTAGTTCTCAAAGAGGGGACTGACATCCTAAAGGCCTCACTAATCAGTGAAATGTCCGACCCTGAGTCTGAGAAAACTTTAGTGGCAATGTTCTCTATAATAGAAATCACATAGCGTGTGGGGGCTTTACAAGGGAGAGGTGACTTTGGTTGTTGGGCCTCACGTTTGGTAGCAGCAGACACTTGGCCCTCAGCACCTGCTGCCATTCTTTTCCCTGATGGGGGTCTTCTTCAGTGAAGCTGACATGATAGTCCCTTTCTCCTTGCTGCTGATGCCTCTGCCTGGCAGAGAGAGGAGAGTGTGAATCATACCTGGATCTGTCAGAGTCATTGGAGGTGTATCTGTGAGCGTCACCATGATGTGGGTCTCATGGACTGGGACGATGAGTAGCGCCTGTCTGGGCTGCCCCACCTGAAGCGATCCTGCTGGTAAGCAGAATGATGATCATATCGGTGAGGTGAAGAAAATGGAGGAGTAGGTGAGTATCGTCTGTCACGGTGAGTAGAGGGATATCTGGGGCGATGATCACTGCTGGACCGGCTGAGCCTGTGATGGTCATGATCACTGTGGGACCAGCTGGATCTGTGATGTCGTGCAGGAGAATATCCGCCACGGTCAGGTGACGCAGATGGGGAGCGACGATATCTTTCTCTGCCACGCCGATACCTCTGTTCATCGTGTTGGTCATATTTTTGGGTGGAAGCTGCAACATGTGGAGTGCAGTGTTGCGCTGCGAGGTCAGGATTACGTCCCAGCTGAGAAACTTCCAGCCGGAGAGCATGAAGATCATTAGAAAGCTGTTTAACTGCCTCAAAAAGTCCAGAAGATGGGTCTGATTGAGATTTCTTTTGTCTGGTTGACACCATAGCTGCAAACAGTTCCTCTTGTGGAGCAGGAATAGCAGAAGGCGTGAGTGCAGGTGCAATGACAGGTGGAGGAAGAAGTTTCAATGCCTCTTGTGCACGTTCCCATTTACATGCAACAGCTAAAGCATCCTCAAGAGTAGCTGCACCATGCTCGTGACATTTGGGCTGAAGAATGGGGTCCAGGCCAGAAATGAATCTTCTGAAGCGCTTCATGGCAATAGCTGGTTTGCCATATTCTGGGAAAGCTTCAATTACTAGTCTAGTAAATTCTGCAGCATAAACTTCTAAGGGTTCTTTAGGCAGGCGTTTTCTGGCATTTACAAATGTCTGAAAATGCAGCAAGAATTGTTTTCTTCCAAAAACTTCATTCAGCTTAGCTGCACATTTCTCATAGTCCTGTTGCACATCTGGTGATAAAGACAGCCAGTATGCCAGTGCATCTCCGCTTAGGTGAGTGGGAAGTATCGTAGCGATATCTAGCTGCTGTCCCTCTGCACATGCTTTAACTGCTAGTTCCAGTCTCGTTTTCCACAGAGAAAAACTTTCTTTGTCCTTACCATCGCCGTGAAAATATGGCGGCAACTCCACTCTGTAGTGAAGAACCGTCTTTGTCGTGTCTCTCTGGGTTGTGCAGCTTGCACCGTCATTGTCGGAGTGAGAGTCGTTGTCCTCAACGATGTCCTCAGCGCCATCCGCAACCGACTGCAGCGACATGATTCCCAAACTGTCCAACTTAAAACAACCAGGTGAAAAAAAACTCCAGCCCGTATTAGCACTGTAGCACTGTCCACAAAACCGTCTCGTCGAGATGAATGTGAAAAAACACACTTGCAGAGTGCTGCGCTGGCGGCCTGTAGTCCGGTAGATCCCACACGGCGTTAGCTAGTTGACTGCCTCGGCTAATTCACGGAAGAGAAAAAAAACCCACCACTGCTACCAGTTTGTAACCCTGGTTTCTGGATGGGTAGCGTGCCAGGGCCGTGGGTATTGCTGGTACAAGGGGCTAAATACTTCTCAAATGAAAAGGGCACCGTTACGGCAGAACAGGAAGACTTCATTCTTCTCTTCACTTACAGGTCAGGTTCAACGACAAGGCAACGTACACTCGGGCGAGCTAGCTCTCTCTTGTGCATCTGTATAATCTGTCCCCACCAAAACAAGGTCACACGGAACCAACATCATACAACACATACTTTCTCTCTCTTGAAAACATCTCTAAAGGGAAACACAGAGTGATAATAAAATATTATAGACCAACTTAAATAATTAATTAAATTAATAATACTTCATAATTTAACCCAAAATAAAACCAATGACATCCTGTTATATAATAACAATAATTCTAAGGGTAACAACCTAAAGTTTATAATTAAAATAATAAACACATAATAATCTACACGGTTACACATGCACTGATCGCTAAGATAGTTAAAACTGCTAGCGAGCTAGCTTTATAAGCCACCTTCAATAAACATTTATATTCTAATATGCGGTGTAGTTAGAAAAGTTCACAACGGCATCGAGTTGACACAGTACTGTCATATAAACTATACATTTGGCTTTGTTTCTTACCTTCTTCGTGTAGGTCAAACTCTCTATGGAGACAGATATGTCGAGTCTTTCAGTGGCTGTAGGCAGTGTAACGTGTGGGGGAAGGGGAGGTCAAACACAGGGCAGTGGCATGTTCATGTGCAATCGGTAAACTTGTTGATGGGTAAAGCTTGAATTCGGATGATGCTTAAATAACAAAGATTATTACAAAAAAAGTTATGAGTGGGTTAGCATTTTTAAATTCCAAGGTAGATTAAAATAATGTATAATCTATTGTGTTACAATAAAATGGAATAGGCCTTTATCTGCTATTCAGCAACTTGAAAATGACAGTACCATGAAAACCTAAATGATGACCAGATTCTCGAATGCAAGTAAAAATATCGATGCTTTTGATATTTTGCTTAACCCTCATGTTGTGTTCGGTCCATTAAGACTCATCATAAAAACTGTAATAATACATATATTATTACTTCTTGTTGTGCTAGATTTTTTTATCAACATAAGTTCTTGTGAACATTACAAGTTTTGAACTTCTGTTTGTTATTTATGGCCTGTATGCCTCATTGATCTGAGCTTGAACATCTTGAATTCGAGTTCTAAAAAACATAATTTCTGGATTATTTTGACAAAGAAAAAATCAGATGAAACATAGTATACTGTTTATCACAGACAACTCTGGGTCAAAGTTACCAAGGACATTTGTTTTGAAACCATTTAAAATTGTTATACAGTCACATAAAGT
The DNA here is from genome assembly GCF_965226575.1 of Pagrus pagrus. Lineage (NCBI taxonomy): Eukaryota > Metazoa > Chordata > Actinopteri > Spariformes > Sparidae > Pagrus > Pagrus pagrus. The sequence goes on from NW_028175416.1 coordinate 132,053, forward strand.
AACACCTGTTGTGTTCTGGTCAAAAGTGACCGGATCAGATGTGTTTACCTGATAACAGAAAAAAACTGAAAACTGAGAACAAAATCAGGCTTCTAAACTTGATGGAGTGGGTTAACTCAAACTTCAGTGGTGTTTTTGCATTGCATTTATGGCACGTTATGCTTGTTTTCACATCCCTTGGCGCACACAGGCTGCACCCCTTCCTTTTCTGCATCCCATAAACTGCTGGTAGATTCATTTCTGGATCTGTACACACCAGTCAAAATCAAAAGACCCATGTATGCTTTGATGTCTGTCTGGGTTACCTCCTTCAAATTGTCTTTTCTGAATCTGTTTCCCCTCCAAGTTGGTCATGTTTGGCACTATGGTTTTGATGGACTCAGTCAGGAATAGTTCAAAGCAGGATTTGATATCATCAATCCGGGATACAGCATATTTTGTAGGTCCTGGTGTCATCCTGATGACATTTTCAGCTGAAAGCCTACCTTGATTCTCAGGTGGGGATGAAGACCAGGATAAGTTCCCATTCTTTGACTTGAATGTGACAGCAGCCTCAGCATGGCCATCCTCTTCATCACCGGATTCCTCCCCATCAGTTATTTCTTGGTCTGGATTATATTCCGTGTCATCTTCAGCTTCTGACACTTCCTCCTCTAATCCATCCTCACTGCCAGTTTCCTGGCCTCTCTCCTCCTCACCAGTGTGGTGATCAAATATATAATCAAGAGCCTCACTTATGGTATATCGATCTGCCATGGTGCTGCCACACAATGAACTGCGAGCAAGGCCTCAAAAAAGCGTTATATACCAAAGCTACTAGAGAAGTTCAATATTATTGAAACTATGTTGCAACTGTCTGTGAGAACTGCCAACAGGTGTTGTTCCCGTGGGAGAGAGACTCTACTGGGCAAAGGTTCCCATAGTGGTTGTCAGGGAACCCAAGGTGTGTGTGTGTGTGTGTGTGCGCGTGTGTCCATCTGACAAAAGAGGATGTACCTGAGCTCATCATTTTACACTTATTGTAGTCTCCCCCATTCATTTCTAATGACAACGTGTACGACAAGAGTGTACAAAAGTTGAATAAAACACACAAAATTGTAAGCAAATTAACCCTCCTGTGGTGTTCGGGTCAAATCTGACCGATTTACAACTTCATAATATCATAAAATTTTTATTTTTCCTCTGATTGCCTCAAGGCCTTATGATATCCTCCACACTAGGCATTTGGACATACAAAGTTGATTAGACCACTCAAAATTCAATAAAAATGGTGATCAACAATTTTATAACACCTGTGGTGTTCCCGGTCAAAAATGACTGGCACAGGAAATGAAAGGGTAAATACTAGATTATGTTCATCCAATAGATGGAAAACTGAGAGAGATGACTATTCATGTTGATTTTCTGATGTTCTGTGAATTTGGTCTCTGGTTTGATTGTTATTATAATTTTCAGTGTCTATTCTTTGGATATTCACTGCAGTTATTCATGTTCACCACTAGTTGGATACATTATTTACAGCAGTAAAAGGTGTTAAATACAATTTGATGATGATGTTATGGTTTGTACCGAATCTGGACCCAAAAGCACGACTCAAACTACAGGTTTCAGCAGAAAATAACAAGTCTTTTAATGATCTCACGTGAAACACGAGTGCAAGGGGGAGGAGTGGTGAGTGTAGTCCCAGGATCCAATAGTGGTTCGTGAAATCTCCAGTGAAGGTGAGTGAAAGTCAGGGTGGTGGGGCGACGGCAGGAGGGCACAGAGTACTGGTGGAGACAGGTTTTAACTGGGAAACATGGAAGGTAGGGTGAATCTTCAAAGACGCAGGGAGCCTGAGGCGAACAGCAGAGGGATTAACAATGGTCTCCACTTCAAATGGACCAATGAATCTGGGAGAGAGTTTCTTTGAAGCCACACTAAGGGGGAATGTCCTTAGCATTTAACCAAACATTTTGTCCCGGTTTGTACTCTGGGGCAGGAGTACGCCGCCGGTCAGCCAACCTTCGGTTCTGGTCCTGGGTGCGGAGGAGAGCTGCTCTGGACTCCCTCCAGATTCTGCGGATCCTGCGAAGGTTGAGACCAGCAGGTGGCCGATGGGTCGCCTTCCCTCGGGCACACACAGTACAGGCCTTGACATACTCACGGGTGTCCGATGATATAGTTGGCCACCAGAAGTGGCGTTGTAGCAGAGTCAAGGTGCGGAAAGTACTGGGATGGCAGGCGAACCGGGATGTGTGACCCCACTGGAGGACCTGAGGGCGGACAGAGACAGGCACAAACATACGACCCTGGGGACCACCACCAGGATCTGGGTTAGAGCGAAGTGCTGTCCTTACCAAGGACGCAATCTCCCAAGTCAGGGAGCCGATAAGACAGGATGAAGGGAGGATAGTGTCTGGCTCAGGTGGCCTGTCCCTGTCATCGTGAAACTGTCTGGATAACGCATCAGGTTTAACATTCTTGCTCCCTGGCCGGTAAGTAAGGTTAAACTTGAATCGGCCAAAGAACAAAGCCCACCGGGCTTGGCGAGAATTTAACCGTTTAGCACTTTCAATGTAAGCCAAATTCTTATGATCTGTCCATACCGTGAAAGGTGAGTCCGCCCCCTCCAGCCAGTGTCTCCACTCCTCGAGCGGCAACTTCACAGCAAGCAGTTCCCGGTTACCCACGTTGTAGTTTCTCTCTGCAGGTGACAGTTTCTTGGAAAAGAATGCACAGGGATGTAGCTTGTTGTCACCTGCAGCTCTTTGAGACAGCACTGCGCCAACACCCACGTCAGATGCGTCGACCTCGACCACGAACTGGCGGGCAGGGTCTGTTTGAACCAGGACGGCGGCCGAGGAGAAGCGTTTCTTCAGGTCCCTGAAAGCCTCCTCAGCCGCAGGAGACCAGACAAATGACACTGAGGGAGATGCGAGTTGGGTTAACAGGGCCACTACCTGACTGTAGTTTCTGATGAAACGCCTGTAGAAATTTGCGAAGCCCAGGAACCGCTAGAGCTGTCTGCGTGACTCGGGTTGAGGCCAGCTTGCCACCGCTTGGACCTTAGCAGGATCGGTCCTCACCCTCCCGCTCTCCAGAATGTATCCCAGGAAGGAAACAGAAGTGACATGAAACTCACATTTCTCTCCTTTAACAATTTATTCTCCCACAACCTCTGCAGAACCTGTCGCACATGCACAATGTGCTCCTCGAGGTTGTGGGAGAAAATCAAAATGTCGTCAAGATATACGAACACTGAATGGTTTAGGAAGTCTCTTAGTACATCGTTAACCATAGCCTGGAAGATGGCCGGTGCATTTGTTAATCCAAACGGCATAACAAGGTACTCAAAGTGTCCCAGGGGTATGTTGAATGCTGTTTTCCACTCATCTCCTTCCCTTATACGCACCAGGTAGTAGGCACTACGCAGGTCCAGCTTGGTGAAAATTGTAGCGCCATGGAGGGGTTCAAAAGCAGAGTTAATGAGGGGTAATGGATATTTATTTTTAACTGTGATATTGTTCAAACCCCGAAAGTCAATGCAGGGTCTCAGGGTCCCATCTTTCTTGCCCACAAAAAAGAACCCGGCACCAAGAGGAGAAGAGGAGGGGCGTATGATACCTGAGTTCAGGGAGTCCGTTATGTAGGTTTCCATGCTTTTTCGCCATGGAGCGGAGAGGTTGTAGAGCCTGCTGGTGGGAAGCGGGGCTCCAGGCAGTAGTTCAATGGCGCAGTCGTAAGGTCTGTGAGGTGGTAAAGATTGGGCCCTCTGCTTGCTGAACACCTCAGCTAGGTCGTGATACACAGGTGGTACAGAGGAGATATCAGGAGGCTCTGGTGAGGCAACACTGGGTTTATTTGAACATGGGGAAAGAGCAGACTTGAGACAAGAGGAATGACAGAAAGAACTCCAACTAGTGATTCTGCCGGCTGCCCAGTCGATTATGTTTCTGGAGCCAGGGTAACCCGAGTACTAGAGGGGCGTGAGATGATGACATGACATGAAAGGCTAGCTGTTCACGGTGATTACCAGCTAGTAACAGTGATAGTGTCTCAGTTTGATGTGTGATGTGAGCCAATAAATGACCATTTAACGCATTGACCACAAGGGGTGTATCAATGGTGAAGGATTTAATCTGGGATTGTTCAACAAACTGGGAATCTAGCAGGTTGGAGTCAGAGCCCGAATCATCTAGGGCCTCTATTCTTAAACTTTTACCATTTAGCAAAATAACAGCATCTATGTTGATGCGTTTACGGGGTAACATGGGAACCACAGTGCTACTCACCAGAACCCCGACTGCGACTGGTGAGGCCTTGGGTTTAACCGTTGTGGGCAGGTGGCGAGTTGATGTCCAGGTTCTCCGCAGTAGATACACAGTCCTTCCTTGAAGTGCCGACTGCGCTCTGCTGGTGTTAACCGGTTCCGACCCAACTGCATGGGTTCCTCTTGTCTTGGGGAAGCAACAGGCTGGTTATTGTTCGCCGTCTGGGTATCAGATGGCCCATGAGGAGCAGTAGGTGAAGCAGCAGTACCAGGGGAATATACTACTTGTCTATCTCTACTTTTATGGCTAATGCAATTAGCTCCTGCAATGTGTCAGTCTCTGCCCTACCCACTAAACAGTCTTTCACAGCTTCATTCAGACCTTTCAGAAAAATACTCTGAAGTACTCTGTCGTCCCAACCCAGTTCAACTGCTAGGGTACAGAACTCTACTGAGTAATTAGCTGCACTTAAGGAACCCTGGCGCAAGCTCAGCAGTCGGTTGCTAGCGTCATGGCTGGTATTGGGATGGTCAAAAACAGAAGTCATTTCATTGGAAAATAGCTCAAAAGTGGCACTGGCAGTGAGTGGATTATGCCAAAAAGCCGTCCCCCAGGCCCTAGCCCTCCCCGTGAGCAAACCCAACACATAAGCTATCTTAGCTCGGTCAGTACTATAGGTCAGTGGTTGTAATTCAAAAACTAGAGAGCACTGGAAAAGGAAAGACTTACAGTCACCTAAGTTACCGTCGTAACGTTCAGGGGCTGGAACGAACGGCTTACGGGGATGGAAGGCGCTCACTGGTACTGCTGGGGGGAGATTAGGCACAGGTGGGGTTTCAGCAGAAAATAACAAGTCTTTTAATGATCTCACGTGAAACACGAGTGCAAGGGGGAGGAGTGGTGAGTGTAGTCCCAGGATCCAATAGTGGTTCGTGAAAATCTCCAGTGAAGGTGAGTGAAAGTCTCAACGTGGCGTCTCACACTGAGGAGGGAACAGGTGAGCAGGCTGCAGGCAGGCAGGTCCACAGGCAGGCAGGTAGGCAGGAGCAAACGGTGGAACAGTCTAAGGCAAGAAGGAAAAACACAGCAGAATTAGCTACACTGGCTAATCACAGGACAAAGGGCAAAAAACACGGTGGAGTCAGGAAGCACACAACCAGGAGTACAGATGAAACAATCTGGCGACGAGCAGGAGTGAATCCAGAGTCTTTATAGCAGGGCTGATTGCTGGAGTGGCTGCACCTGGCGCTGCCTGTGGAGGGAGACCACGCCCACAAGCACACACACACAGAACAGACAGGGGGACAGGGAATGACAACACACACATGAAGGGAGAAGATAGGGCTGCCATGAGGATCATGACAGATTATGTTTGAATGATGTTTTTTGTGTTAATGTAAGAGCACACTGTAAGAAAAGTCCGTAAATATATGGCACAATGTACCGTGTTAATGTGAAGGAATTTTCCTTAATATTTTTTTACAGGCGTTTTAACCGTATTTTTTAAGGACGCATTGCATTGTGGGAGCATGAAGCACCGTTACGTGCTAACGTCTGAAAGAAGAAGTGGTCAGCGGAGGGCATCAAGTTTCAAGTTTCATCTGCGGAGTTGGGGAAACCTTTATTGCACTTCTGTGGTACAAATTATATTTTCTTTAACTAAAATCATATAGTATATATATGTCTGTATAGTTTTAATCAGAAAGAGTTGTCCAGTCTGTCTGAACCTGTCTTTAACGTTACCGTTAACATTGACGTATAAGCCACACAATGCTAACTTAGACATTAGCCTGTAACGTTAAGAGTTGGGTCTGCCACAGTAGCTAACCAGCTAACACCAGTAAGCGAGAGAACGGGCTAAAGTTACCATAGCCCCAGCCTCAGTCGATCCACCTATTCGGTCATGATACAGAAATGATAACTTAACGTTAGCCATTAGCCGTCTGTTTTGGCTTGCTAAAGTTGGGCCTGCTAAAGATAGTTAACTGGCTGACGCCAGTTAACGAGTGCCATCATGTTGGCTTGTAATGTCTGTGAATTTAAATGCGTCTCATTGACAGAATACCTGAAGCACTGCAGATCACACAGACATCTTAATAACGTACTTTTATCATGTGGCCATAAAGATTGTGGAAGAAGGTTTTCCTCATTCAACTGCCTTGCTGTTCACATGTCACGAACACACCCAGACACAGGGATCAGACAAACTTGGAACCGGAGTGTGTCTGTGCAGTTGAAGTGTTTGTTAAATTTTTGCAGCAGAGAATATGCAGATGTTTAACGGCTGGTGTCTCACTTGAGTGACCACATACAAGAGGGTCTGACTGTAACTTGTCCCTTTGATGGATGTTCTAAGACATTTAATGTAAAGACATCCTTTTCATCTCATCTGTCCAGATATCACAGAGGGTGGAGTGTCACCCAGATAGCACCTGTTCATCTGTGTGAAGCTGCAGAACAGCATTTTCCAGGTGAGAGGGCACATGTTGCAGAGAATGAGGGAAGTGATGTGAGTAATGTAGACCAAAGTAAGGGATGAGATGAAAACTCTTCAGGATATTCAACAGGAGTATACAATGGATGTGCTAGCTCAAGAACTTGAACAGTATGGTGTTCCAACAGAAACATTAACATGTCTGGGGAAGAGTGTATATGAGCGGAGCCCTATGCATGAGGCCTTACATGCAAGTGGTCCTTTAACTACACACCATCGAAGGCTGCAGTATTACAAGTCGCACTTTAACTATGTTCAGCCTGTTGAAGTCACACTTGGCTACGATGATAGAGGGCAGAGGAGACACTATCATTACATTCCATTACTGGATAGCCTCAGAGCAATGCTGAAAAAGGGAAGAGAAACTCAGCAGAGTTTTAACCCTATTCATGTTGAAGATAGTACACTTTGTGACTTCACTGATGGGCATGCCATTAGATCTAATGCAATGTTTGCCACAGACCCAGATTCTTTAAAGGTGATGATTTTTCAAGACGCTTTCGAGGTGGCTAATCCTCTTGGATCTGCCAAGCAAAGCACAAAGTTTTAGCTGTGTACTTCACTCTTGGAAATTTCTATCCTCACATCAGATCAACTGTTGATCAAATCCAGTTGGTACTGCTCTGTACAGAGAAAGACTGTAAATATTTTGGAGTGGATAAAGTTTTCAGTGAGCTTGTGTCAGACTTGTGTGAGCTGGAGGAAAAGGGCATATCTTTTGAGGATAAGATATACAGAGGTACTGTTGCATGCATAATGGGAGATAATCTGGGCTCCCACATGATTGGTGGGTTTACAGAAAATTTCAGTTTTGCTCAGTATTTCTGTAGATACTGTCTAGTCACAAAAGATGTGTTTCTGTCTAACCCTCTCACAGTTTTCACTCATAGAGATCCTGCTGATTATAATGAGTCTGTGCAGTTTTTGGAGAGTCACCCTGAAGTGACCATGCATCGGGGCATTAAAGGCAACAGTGTTTTTCAACAAACTCTCACATTTCCATGTGTGCCAGCCTGGACTGCCGCCCTGTTTAGCACATGACTTGTTCGAGGGTGTTGTGGACTATGACCTGGCAATGCGTTTGCAGTGCTTAATTAAAGAAGAGAAGTGGTTCAGTTACTAGTCACTAAATGACAGACTCAAATGATTTCCAGATGAAAGCAGCAACAAGCCAAATGCTATTCCACACAAAGGAAAAAAGCTTGGAGGCCATGCAGCCCAAAACAGGTGGCTATTGCGGTTCCTGCCTATTTTGGTACATGACAGAATTAAAGATGCTGACAATGCTGTCTGGCAGCTGGTACTTCTTCTGAGGGAGTTAGTTGAATTTGTCTGTGCACCTAGCCTCTCAGAGTCTCAGATTGCTTACATGAAGGTACTGACTGAAGAGTATGTGGAAATGAGGCAAGAGTTATTCCCACATTCAAATCTGAGACCAAAACACCACTATCTTCTTCACTATGCAGACTTGAGTCCACAGTTTGGTCCACTCATACAAACTTGGACCATGCGCTTTGAAAGTAAGCATAGCTATTTTAAAAGATGTATCAGGTCAAGTCAAAACTTCAGAAATGTCACTAAGTCACTCGCTGAGAGACATCAGCTGTTTCAGGCTTATCAGAGTCGGGGCAGTTTTTTCAGGCGCCAGGTTCAGGTGTCAGACTCCACTAGCTTTTATCCAGAGCTCTATGATGGTGACATAAGGGCAGCAGTTGCAGACTTTGGACTTAACTCATCTAACTCAGTTGTTACAGATAAAGTGCAAGTTAAAGGCACTTCATATGCAAATGGTATGCTTGTTGTACATAGATATACCAAAAGACAACTACAGTTGGGGGAAATAGCAAGCATTGTTATCAAAAGTGAAACAACTGTCCTGCTTTTGCTGCGGGGGAAAACTGCCAGCTGGGTACCTGAGCTTGGCGTCTATGAAATCGACAAAAATAGTTCTGATAAGCTTATTTGTGAAAGTCTTGACAAGCTTAATGATTATGCTCCACTTTCTTTTTACCACAGAGGTGCAAGGTTACTCATCCCACTCAAGCATATGCCACTATGGAGCTTGTGAAAGAATTAGTTCAGAAAGCTATGCCATTGCTCAGTAATCATGTAATGGACTCACTCATGGCAAGACTGGAGGAGATTGGAGTAAACAATGTAGATGACCTTAACTATGTCAAGACTGAGGATGTCGATGGAATTCTGCCACCCATTCAGCGGAGAAGACTAATTCAAGCTTTCAGTGCAGGTAAGTTTTTACATTTATAAACCAAATCTTTCTGCACTGTACCATCTGTATGTCCTATAATCCACAGGTTACCATTGTTACAGACTTGGAATAATTATATAATTCACTATTCTCTATACTCACTATATAATTCACTATTCTCGGTTATATCTCACTGGAAACAAATGTAAAATGTCAATAAATAAATAATACATGACATCAAAACATCAAAATATTGTCAAGTTTAGAAAGCATTGACACGAATCTTTAAAATTGGCAAATTCTAAACCTAGCTGCTGGCTGATTTTTAAGATAAACAGTTTGACTACATTTAGACAACTTTTGTTTCAGCTTGTTCATAACACTTTATTAGCTAAACCAGTGCAATGTGGTTTTGTAAAACATACTGCCGGTGACATGCATTTATTCATACCATACCTGGATTGTTATAGCTTAAATCTTATATATAAATGTAACATCGGTCATTTCATTAATTTTTGGTGATGTATGTTATCCATAGAGTCACAAGCTGTACTTGGCTCTGCTTCGACATCTCTGCAACACGATGCCCATCTGCCCCAAACTCCACCTCCGACACCTGGTCCCCTGGAGGATTCTCCATCCCCGGAGACATATGATGTACCATGGCACAAAATGCCCCCGAACCTCATGCTTGCCTTAAGTGAAAAGAAGAGACCAAAGCCTAAAGAGAGAAGAGAGCTGGTTTGTGTAGTCATTGACCATTTACTCAGTAAAGAGCGTGGAAGGCCTGGAAGAGCAAAGCTGCGGGAGATTGCCAAGAAGATTGTACAACAATATCCCTGCTCTTTTCAAGACAGAGAGCTCAATGGAACTAAAGTCATTGGAACAGGATATGATGCTCTCTTCATACAGCTAGAAAACAGACTTGAAAATATTAGAAGGCCATTTACCTTCTGCTCAACAAAGAGGCCAGCAGAGGGTGAAGACCCAGTGAGGAAAAAGTCCACACTCTCAGATCGTTATGGGTGTGTGGAGTGGCAGCCTGCTATTGAGGATATAGCAGAACTAGAGTCTAAACAAGATGACTTGAAAAGTGCCTTCAAAACCCGTCGTCTTCAGGAGTCATGTGTTCGCAAATTGATGACTGAAACATATTCCATCCAGCGTGCAACTATCAACAAAGGAAGCACTGTAAAAACAGTACTGGAAGAGTGGCCCTTCCTTTTTGAAGCTGTTCACCTGTTTGACCACACATGTAACCTCCTTGGCTTACCAGTGCAAACAAAGCTGGCAGAAGAAATGTCCAGAAAGGGAAAGAGCATCAAAGACTTCCTCGACTTAAATGGGATGAAGATGCCACCAGGTGAAGATCCAGTACAGCTGATCTCAGGCATTGCGAAATTCTTCAAGGAAAAGCCTGATCTCCTTTTCTGCCAAAGTGAGGTAGGTTTATACTTTTTATTATGTTGTTTTTGTTTTGCAGATATTCATTAGACCTATTTTTTGTAATGGCTTGTATGGATTTAAACCCCAGAAAATGAACACAAGATGCATCAGTATTTTCACAGACTTTGGACACACCCACAAAAAAAGGAAAATGTGATTTTAGTTTCCCTTCACAAAAAAAATAAAAAAGCCCCTTTATGTATGGGCTATGGCTCTTTCACCTATCTCTCTCACCTTGTTTAAAACAAATTTATAAAGAAATCATTAATATCCCACGTATTTGGTTTGTTTCCTGACAAATGGAATTCCTTAGCTGCTGCCTTTTTATTTACGTGCCTCCCTGCTCCTCAACCTAACAACGATATCTCTTGGTGAAATATGTTTCAATATTCATGAAATGAAAACCAAAGGGTTCTAATGTTAAAGGTACACAGTAACTTTTTTAATGAGCCAAAAAACAAACTTTTTTCTTTTTTACATCTAAAAGTATCTTTTCGCTCTGACAGAGCTCTTGATACAAGGATTATCAGTTTGTATAAGAGCTAAAAATGAGTTTTAGATGTACTTAAAAGCTCTTAACAAAAACTGGGCAAAAAATGAGCTTTCGAGGTTTAGGCTTATTGTAGTTACTACTACCTAGTAATTTATGATGTAAGTATGACTGTACTGTATACAGTACATTGGAAACAAAGTTCATGACATTCGTGTTTCTTTGATATTCTATTTTCCAACAACAGGAGTCAACTGCTGCTGGACTGAGCATCCCAAGCACCCCTTGCATCCTTATCATGGGTATGTAGTCTGTATAATATTTAGGCATGCATGTTATGGATTTCACTTACTCTTATCGACTACTCTTTACTGTTAACTCTTACTCTTTACTCCTACTTTTTACTCTTTACTCTCTGTGCAAAGTGCCAGTCAAATTAAGTTAAGCTGCATGCTTAAAAATACTTCTACTTCATCCAATGTAAATGTAGTGGCGTAAAAGTCCTGATAAATATAAAAACCTCCAAAAAACTACTTAAGTACAGTAACTAAGTACTTGTACTTAGCTAAGACAATTGGAACACTTTTTCTTTGTTTTTTTGCAGTCAAAGTTAAAAAATAAATTAAAATGCAGCACTTTGTTGAACAAAGGCCACACCACTTGTAATATAAGGTAGCCAGATTTAAATAATTATGTTTGCAGTGGTTTTCTGAAGTGGCTTTGTTTTTCTTTTTTTTGCTAATATTTTCTATCTTCTAATATCTAAGTTATTCTGTGTTTAAGGTGATCAACGATTCAAGATTGCTGTCGATCAGGAAGTTGTCAATGACCATATCAACTCCCTCATTGTGGCCCTGAGCTACACTTTCTCTTTGTTTTATGTTTTAAACATAAAATACCCAAAGGAGATGTCAGTCACCCTGGAATTCATACAAAGGTAAGCAACTCTTTGTTTATGTTTTGAAATGTTATGTATAGAGCATATTGTGTTGCTGTTTATTAAGTTGGACATTGTAAATACACTCACCAGACACTTCATTAGGCACATCTGTGCAATATAATATACATTCTTCTTTTACGAAGCTTTTACGTTTTCAGTTTTTGTTGACATTGTCAGAAAGGTGATGATTATACTTTGTTTATTATTGAGGTCATAGTGAATGTTGGTGGTGTACTTGAGTGCATTATATTGAATGCTGTCCTTATACTTTATAAATGTTTAATGGTCGGTCAAAAATATATACTAAAATATATATCAGCTGTATAATACCTGTTTATATATTTTTGATGGACCATTTAAAATGGAACTGTGACATCCATCAACCTTTGGAGTGGACATTCCTTTTGTCTGATCAGTGTGCAAGCTTTTCCTGATTTCTTCTGGACCCTGGAGTTTAACCATACATTGAGGAGGACAAAATATTAGGAACACTTTTCTTGCACTCCAGTACACCAGCACCACCCACTACAACCTCAATAATAAACATAAAGTATAATTATCACCTTCACTTATCACCTCTGACAGAGCTGTTGTGTTGGATTGCATTAGATTGCACAGGTGTACTTAATGAAGTGGCTGGTGAGTGTATAGTGTAAGACGTATTTCAGCTGACAAACTCACATGACTGAGATGCAAATGGAGTTTGAGCTGTTTAACTGTTGATGATGATTTTTGCCATGTATTTGGAAATGTTTAAAAAAAAGTTTAAAAGCTGTTTTACTTGTTTGTGACCACCTTTTGGTGCAACACCATTATTGTCATGTTATTAATGAATGTATAGTTGTTTACTCTGTTTGCTGCACATAGTTCAATGAATTGTCGTTCAATGTATTGTTTTTGTCTGTTATGTGTTTAAAGCTAACACAAAACATTGAATGAACTAGGGATGCCCCGATCACTTCATAATCTTCCGCTCCAACAAATATTGGAATTCTCAGATCTCATATGATGATCTTTTGGGCCATCCCTAGAATGCACTTTATGAATCTTAATTTTAATGTTTTTAATTTGTTTTATTCTGTTTGTTGCTGTTTTAAAGCAAAAAGTCTGATCCAAAACATGGTGCTTTGCACATAGTTCAATGAGTTGTCGTTCAATGTATTGTTTTTGTCTGTTATGTGTTTAAAGCTAACACAAAACACTGAATGAACTAGGGATGCCCCATTCACTTCATAATCTTCCGCTCCAACAAATATTGGAATTCTCAGATCTCATCCACAACATGGTGCTTTGCATATTGTTAAAATAATTCGTAAAAAAACTTGTCATTTAAAAATGTAGCCGTTGAATGCACTTTTATGCATATCCTTCATGGCATAAAAAATAAACATGTTCAATTTATATATGTTGTGGTGACTGTATTTGATCATGTTGCTGTATTAGATGTTTAGTTATTTTAACTCATTTAATTACATTACATTACAGTGGTCTGATGATGGATACCATTTGTCATTGAATTTTAGCATTAGAGTGGAAGAAAATACATGTTTATTTACCAGAAAATATAGGCTGCTACTGACTATTCAGAATTTTATGTTTCAGATTTAAAGAAATTGTCCATAGAAATGGTACAGATTTTTCAGTGGTGAAGACATTTCTTGATAGCAAATGCTACTGAGGATATACTGTAAATCTACGGAATTATCCGTTGTAGGATTAACAGAAGTGTCTGTGAATAAACAGAGAATATCGCAAATCTACAGAATTATCCGTTGTAGGATTAACAGAAGTGTCTGTGAATAAACAGAGAATATACTATAAATCTACGGAATTATCCGTTTTAGGATTAACAGAAGTGTCTGTGAATAAACAGAGGATATACTGTAAATCTACGGAATTATCCGTTTTAGGATTAACAGAAGTGTCCGTGACATTAACGGATAAATTCCTGGTAATTTTCTGCCAGGACTTTATTCGTTTTTTTACGGATTTTTTTTTTACAGTGCAGTTAAACCAGACTGGTCAAATTTGACCGGGAACACCAAAGTAAGGGGGAAGAAACGAACATAATACAAGGGTTAATAAAAAAAAATTGTGTGTTGGAACCCTCTTTGTGGACAAAGTCATGGAATCTTAGTCAGTCTGATCAAATCAGCTACATTTTTCAGAGATAAAACTTTTAAATCGGTCAAACCTGACACAACACAAGGGTGCAAGAGAAGTCAACTCACCTTTGTTTATATAGTGCTTTACACATAATACAGTAGATCGTGTGTGACAGAGAGAGAAAGAGATGCTTATGTAATTGAATATATCAACCTACAAATAAAAATAAATAAATATTTCTTTTCTTTTCTTTATAATCTTTTCTTGATAAAAAAAAAAAAAACGATACCACGCTGATACAATTGCTATTGGCTGTCTCGCCATGTTGCTTTGAACATGATTGGTTGATGTGGCTGTCAACAAGACAACTGGCAAATGACAACTGTGCGCGCCTTCTTTTGAAAATACGTCAGTTTGGATGGGTACGGTACAGCGCTCGCGTCAGTCGGGCTATCTGACCACTAATGGATAACCTGTATTATTACCTGGATTATTTTACATCTGCTTGCCATGTTTTTTTGGAGCGAATCCGAGTTGTGGTATTTCAGCGGAGAACAAAAAAGTGGAGTATGGACGCAGTTGAAGGGTCAGACCGATCTATTTGGTCAGCTAACATTAAGTGAACTTCACGGTTATAACTGCTCTCCTGCTATATCAGGTAAGAAAACATTTCCCTGTTATTTTCTGTAAATTCATAACCTAACGCAATGTTTGTGTTCAGTCTCTAACTTACAGTGATGGTGTTTTCAAACAGATTAGCTAACCTTTAAGTAGCGTTCAATTAACAAAAATGACAGGTGACAACGTTAGTTAGCTTGTTGGCCTGATTCATGATTTTAATATTGAATGTGGTTTAAATGAGAGGTTTCGTCTGTTCTGTTTGCAGGCAGCGAGTCTTTGTCATGTCATTAACGTTATGTTAGTAACCTTACAGTTGGTTCTCTCTCTTTCATGAACTCGTTCATATTTTGGGCGAATGTGAACTGAACGTACTGTATTTCTGCCTGATGAAAGTTATTGTGAACGCGTTCATTCTGGCGTTTGTTAGCGGCACTCCATCACAGTTTAACTTCGTTCAAGAGAGTGCCAGATTTCCATAGAGCCTCCCAGGCGAGGCAAAAACAAATGAAGGCAGCAGCACTACCTCAGACTCTGCCTCCACCATTAATACGGCATCTTTGTATGATTACTTAAAACAATTATATGAAAAGGTCAGTGATGATCCAGAAGAAGTAAAGCAGTGGGACAACTCAGCCAGGAAAACAAGGTGTAAATGTCTAATAAGTGAACATGATGTGAGCAGCAGAGTACACGTTACGTTACATCGTATATCTGTCATATCTGTCAGAAAATAGTGAAGAATGTTGATCATTGTTTCCCAAAGACCAAGGTGACGTCCTCAAGTGTCTGCCTTGACCCAATGTCTGTCTTACATTACTTTAGTAGCAGTAAGTTAACATTAATTCGTGGGGGAGTTTTTCTCTATATGCTGACTGTAAATGTACATTAAATTAAATTAAATGTAAATTAATGAAATGTACATTTTACTGTACATTAAAACAACACTGGAAACTTTTGTGTGTATGTTCCCTGCCTATCCCACCCTTATCAGCTTTAGATGGACCTATTTCACACCTCGTTTTACCAGCCAAAATGCAACTGCTTGATTAATGGATATTTTATTCACTTAATGAATACCTAGCAATACAACCAAGTTAGAATTAATTAAAATTTATATTAAGTTCCATGTACTTATATACATACTATATAAATTCACTGATACTTCTTATTCTAATTCCAGAGACGCTCATCAAGGCAAGGTGATGATTGTCAGAGGGAAAGGTAAGTCATTTATATATACAGCCTATACTACAGGTCATTCTAAGACAATAAAAGATGTAAATGTTTTCAAGTTATTTACAGAAATCATACTATTTGCCCCATTAAAAAATCCAGATCAGTCTAAGAGATTGAATGACTGTGCCTGCTTAGCTTAACTACCATCCTCATCTCTCATTTGGTGTTGTTCAAGTAGTTTAGAAGTATTAGTAGTAGTAGAAATTAGTAGAAGATAAACATGACCTATCCTGTCTTTGTCCTCTCTTTCTTTGCAAAAGGGAAAATGCAGCATGAGCTCCAGAAGTGCCCGGGGAGTTGCTGTTATGTATTGTGGGGTTGTTAGTTTCAACAAGGCTTCACTGCAGGCCTTCACTCAACCTGCAGGTAATACCCTTTCCTCTTCTCACACACATCCAAACACATATTGACACACGATATGATTCATTTACTCAGTGGTGCGAAATATTTTCGATTTGATCTTAAGTTTGGTGTGTGTAGGGTAGATGGCAGATAACAACATGCGATTAAACATGCAATTCCTAAAGTAAGTGCCTGTATTATACACAAATAGGGCTGCACAATATGGTAAAAAAAAAAAAAATATCACATAGCAATTTTTTTGGACAGATATTATGATCGTTGGAATGATCATTTTTACATCCAAAGTCTTGTGCCTCCGCGCTGGCGATAATGGAGACAATGAGCACATAATCTGGATGTTTATAACAAACTAAAATATATGAAGTAATATTCTCAATTTTGTAGAAAATATACACTACATTATTTAAAAAATCAATTCTTCACTACACGTTACATGCATCTGAACACACATGAATGTCAACTTCAAAATAACATCTGCACGGAGGCATACAACCGCCTTGAGGTATTCATGGATTAAAGTTCTCTGTCGCTACAACGGACAGCGTGTGTGCGCCTGACCAATGACAGTGTAGTGACCAACACAGGGCGGGATCTCAACACAGAGCGGCGCTAAAGTTTAGCTGCTTTAGCTAGCAAGGACTCGTCGCGCTGCTACGTTATCAATTAGTTTTTGAGTTTAGTCAGCAAGTGAGAACTCGTCTGACACGGAGAGTCTCCTGTTGTGTGCTACATGTGTGAAATAACAACTATAGTCTGGACTTTGTCTGCAGTGTATCTGTGTAAACGGCTTCCTTCAGCGTCTCTCCCTCCCCTCTGGCACCGTGAGTTACCATGGTTACAGGAACGCCTGAAACTTTATAATGATGATCAATAAGAAGTTTTTGGTTAGTTTGACTGAACAGAATCATGAATGTTGCCTGATTGTAGCTCAATGCTGAAATCTTGTATTATAACATATAGAACAAAGCCTCAGAGCCTCTTTGATTACTAACAGTATGTTAGTGATGACAGAAAGGTGATAACTCGCCATCAGACTGACAAGGCTGCAAAAGTTGCTGTTCGTATGATGTATTTTTCTGTTAAACGATAAGAGGCTCACTTTAAACAATATTATTAATAATAATAATTAATGATAATGATGATGAGAAGAAGAAGTAGAAAAATAGCGCACTGAAAAGTTCTGTAGATGGTTGATTATTTGAAAGAGTAAAACTTGAGAGAAGCTTGGCAAAAAAAGGGCACAGATTGATTTCATAGATTGAAAATTACATTGAAAAGACAAAAAACATTTTAAGTGTGAATAGACCAGCTGTTCAGATCATCCTGTAAAACACTGTTGGTCAAATATTTAAACTTGATGTCTGCATTAGAGAACATGGTGTGGGGTGAGGCTGTAAATCTTATCTTATTTTTTTAGTACGTGTCAAGTAAAATGCCCTGTAACATGTTTCACAAATTACAAATTGGGAATATGACTTGGCCACAGCTTGAAAAAACATTTCAGTCAAAAGATTTTTTTTTGCTTTAATCCATGGGTATTTCTAGTTGTTGTCTTGTATAGTGATACCACTAAATATGACACACTAGACTTCTAAATTCTAAATTCTAAATCAAGAATGTAATGCTTGTCCACAAATACTACAAATATTTTCAGAACTACAGTATACAGAGCCCCCAAGGGTCAGGAGAATATTGTAGACAACAAAACTGAATTGGAAAATACAAGCTAAAAACCAACAGACCACAGCCCCCTCAGCCCAAAAGCTCTCCACCTGTTTCAAAGGTGAAATCATGACCTCATCATGATAGTACTGTTAACAGACAAGATACACATATGGAGAAATAGAATTTTTAGTTTTTCAGTTCCTCCTGGGGGGCTCTGAAGAACTGTTGGTGAATAATTGGTTGATATTGTAAATTAACAACTCAATACATTAAATAAAGGGTTTTAGAATCAACAGTGGTGTGTATTTCATTGTAATTAAGTTCCCCACCCTACTTTAATTGACACAGTGAAAATATTTAGGGTTTTTGTTTGGCAGTCGTAGCTGCCAGTCATTTGACTGTTTTTCTAAGGTGGCTTTTAAGGATTATTAAAGGTGTTTGATCATAATTTAGGAAAAATCAGTAGAATAATGGTATTTTTCTGCAGAACTTTTAACATTGTCACTTTATTAAAGGTGTTTGATTGTAATAATTTAGGAAAAATCTATAAAATAACGGTATTTTTCTGCAGAACTCTTAGCATTGTCACTTTATTAAAAGTGTTTGATCGTAATAATTTAGGAAAAATCTATAAAATAACGGTATTTTTCTGCAGAACTTTTAACATTGTCACTTTATTAAAGGTGTTTGATTGTAATAATTTAGGAAAAATCTATAAAATAACGGTATTTTTCTGCAGAACTCTTAGCATTGTCACTTTATTAAAAGTGCTTGATCGTAATAATTTAGGAAAAATCTGTAAAATAACAGTATTTTTCTGCAGAACTCTTAGCATTGTCACTTTATTAAAAGTGTTTGATTGTAATAATTTAGGAAAAATCTGTAAAATAACGGTATTTTTCTGCAGAGCATTTAATGAAAATTTCTGTAAAAGTAATGTTTCTGGACTTTATTTGAATTAGGATATTTTACTTTAATATTACGTTTTTTGTTTGGCAGCCATAGCTGCCAGTCATTGACTGTTTTTTTTACAGTTTTTTTTTTTACAGTGTGTAGTTAATTATGAACAGTTATTATTGTTATCTGTTTTCATTTTGTTTTAAGGTTTGCATAATATGACCTCTTCATGTGGTTTTGGGCCTTGATTGAGCCCTCTCTGCCATCTATGGTCAGTGTTCGACAAGCACAGAGAGGAACTCTCACTGATTCAAATGCCGCAACTCATTCCCTGCAGCCCATTGATGAGTTGTTACTGTTCCTAAACTACCTGGCCCTTGGATCCAAGTAGCTGACCGGTACAGTGTCCATCAGTCCACAGTCAGCCGAATCATAACATCATGGAGCAACTTCCTGTATACATTACTCGGCTCGATAAGGATCTGGATGCCTGAGGAGCAGATTCGCGAATCTCTGCCTGCAGACTTCAAGGACTACCCTGACACTATGGTCATCCTTGACTGCACTGAGCTGAGATGCCAGTGCCCGTCTTCCCCTCTTTTCCAGAGTGAGGTGTTTTCATCCTACAAATCCCACTGCACTCTGAAAGGGCTCATTGGAATTGCACCACATGGGGCAGTGACATTTATCACAGCACTGTACGCCGGGTCTATCAGCGACAAGCAGATCACACGAGAATCTGGTCTCCTCACCCTCCTAAAACCTGGGATGGCTGTCATGGTAGACAGAGGCTTTCTTATTGATGACATTGTACCCTGCAAGATCTACAGGTCTCAAACGTCTGCAGGTGAAGTTAGGGAGACCCAGGCCATAGCACGTCTCAGGGTGCATGTGGAGTGCCTCATTCGCCGGGTCAAGGAGCACAAATTCTTTGACTCTGAAATTCCCCTTCGGCTTTTTCAACCAACTCTACACTGTGGCCCGTCTCCTCACAAAATATGGGTCAAGCCCCCGCTGCATGTCAGCAGTCTGACTGGATGGTCTCAGAAGCCTTTTGGCGAGGTTTTCAGCAGAGGTTTCCCCAATGTGTGACAGACCTCTCTGAATTTGGTGCCACTCAGCACAGGAACTCTGCTCTCGTGTGCTGTTCTAGATTTTGCGTGCTGTCACCAAAGATGTTTCAAGGGATGCCATATGATGGTGTTGATGTTCCGAGCAGACAAATGCACAGGTAGAGGGTCCCAGCCTGTAATCAGAGAGTGGCAGCTGTGGGGGAGAAGGGGCAACTGTATGTGGACGGGTCCTGGGGACTGTCCTTGTTGGTAGCTGGTAGGACAGCACACTTCCCTCTTGCACCTGACCAAACTTGGATTCAACCAGAGATACATCACTGGAGACATCGTTATTATCATGGGAGCTTCATCAGCAGTGAGTCCATGATACACGTCCTTAACTTTCAGCGGTGGAGATGTCTGGCAGAGTGCAGTTGACGCCTTTATACAAGTTGCTTCTGTGAAAAAAAACAACACAAACAAGTCATGTCATAAATAAGAAATACATGTGCAAAAGTATGTGTGTAGGCATATGTAACTAAACTACTTTGTGCATGTGACAGTGTGTGTGTGCTTGTGAGTTGCTTGCATGAAGGAGGGTGTGTGTGTGTGTGTGTGTCCATGTCCATGGAAGTAAGTAAATGTGTGCAAAGGTGGGGGTGGTGGTACATACATATTATTTGTAGCTACGTGTGCATTTAAGCAAGGTAAGTGCTTCTCTGTGTGTGTAAATGTGTGCATGTAAGTGGATGTGTTCTGTGTGTGTGTGTGTGTGTGTGTGTGTGTGTGTGTGTGTGTGTGTGTGTGTGTAGTATCAATAGTAACAAATACCTGATCTTTCTGCTGTTAAATTCAGATAAAACCGAAGTTATAGTACTTGGTCCTAAACACCTTAGAGATAAGGTCTAATCATATAGCTAGTTTGGATGGCATGAACTTGGCCTCCAGCACCACCGTCAGGAATCTGGGAGTTACCTTTGATCAAGATATGTCCTTCAACTCCCACATAAAACAAATTTCAAGGTCTGCATTTTTTCATCTACGTAACATTGCAAAAATCAGGCCCATCCTGTCCCAAAAAGACGCAGAAAAGCTAGTCCATGCATTTGTTACTTCCAGGCTGGACTATTGTAATTCTCTATTATCAGGCTGCCCTAACAAGTCTCTAAAGAGTCTCCAGCTGGTCCAGAATGCTGCAGCACGTGTACTGACAGGAACTAAGTAAAGAGATCATATTACTCCTGTATTGGCCTCTCTGCACTGGCTCCCTGTAAAATCAAGAATAAAGTTTAAAATCCTTCTCCTCACCTACAAAGCTGTTAATAGTCAGGCACCATCATATCTCCAGGAGCTCATACTACCCTATTACCCAACTAGAGCATTACGCTCCCAGAAGGCAGGATTACTTGTAGTTCCTAAAGTCTCCAAAAGCAGAATGGGAGCCAGAGCCTTCAGTTATCAAGCTCCTCTTCTGTGGAACCATCTTCCTGTTTTGGTCCGGGAGGCGGACACCCTCTCTACCTTTAAGAGTAGACTTAAGACCTTCCTTTTTGATATAGGTTATAGTTAGGGCTGGCCCAGGCCTGTCTTGGACCAGCTCTTAGTTATGCTGCTATAGGCCCAGTCCGGGGGACAAATGACACACTGAGCTTCTCTCTTCTCCTCTCCTCTCCATCTGTATACATTATGCCTGTATACATGCCCCATCTCTGCATGTCACTGACTTCACTTCTTCCCCGGAGTCCTTGTGCTTTCTAGTCCTACAGGCTGTCATGGATCCTGGCCGCGCCCGGGTCGTAAATCGTGGATGCGCCTACTGCCATGGCCCTGCCTGACATCCACCACTACTGTTGCTAATATTAGTCATATCTCTGTTACATACGTTTCACTACTATTATTGTAATGCATTACTACATACTATCCTTACCGTTAAACACTACTACTGTTATTACTAGTAGTCACATATCCATGTGCATTTCATTATTATTGCTGTAATACCTCTTTTCTCATTCCTGTCAACCATCTATTATAATTGTATACATTGTGATCTCGTTGATCTGCTCTGTACATGCGACATCTATTGCACGTCTGTCCGTCTTGGGAGAGGGATCCCTCCTCTGTGGCTCTTCCTGAGGTTTCTTCCGCATTTTTTTTCCCTGTTAAAAGGGTATTTTTTCTCACTCGAATCAAGGGTCAAAGGACAGAAGGTGTCGTCTCTGTACAGATTGTAAAGCCCTCTGAGGCAAACTGTGATTTGTGAATTTGGGCTATACAAATAACATTTGATTTGATTTGATTTGATTTGATTCCTTCTACAAGCTTCCTCTCCCTTGGTCTGGCTGACAGGATGACCATGTCATTAACTGGACCAGGTTTAATGCCCTGCATCCAAACAAAAACACATTTCAATAAACATTGAACCGATATCCATACATAAGATAAAAGTCATTAATAGGTTGGTTACTATGGTCCTTGGTTTGTGCCACTTCTGTTCAGTCTCTGTACAGCTGAACACTGGGGGAACAGATGTAAGCCTCAGCTGGGAGTAGCGGGCCGTCTGGTACAGCAGAGCTGCCACGTGGCTGCACAAGGCTGTACCTGCCACACAGGTGCACTGGCATCTCTGCAACTCGACTGGTTTTGATTCCCTTAGCACAATCTGTTTACAATAGCAAATGTTAGTTAGAGAACAAAATGTACTGGCTGCAAGTGTAATAATAGAAAGACAACATTAAATTAGTGAACTTCTGTTAGTAAACTTAAAAATTGTTAAAAGTGAAACAGGAAAAAGTGTCATAAAAACACAATTTATTTGTAGTTTACCATATAAAATAGATATGTGTAATCTCACTTTACTTATTTCAAAGAAAAATACAAGATAAATCTTTAATTGAAGTTATAGGAAATTATAAGAACTCAGAGCACAATCTTGTTTCTGTGAGAGCCATTAATTTTACATTCTTTCTGAATATGACACCTCGGGTACCATATGACATAGTTCAATGATAGTCTTTATACGCTATTCGCAGCAATGACATGACTCACAGAAACTTGATTTGACAAACAGAAACCTGTTTCTTAGCTTGAACTGAACCTGCAGGATGACTTACCCTTACACTCAGACAGTGAGGCTTCTGGCTTTTCCTCATGGACCTGTAGCACTCAGCCCTAACTGTGACCTCTCCTGCCTCCTTGTTTAAAACTGAGATTAACATTAGGGTTAGGATAATACATTGCACAAACAAACAAAAAAAAAAAACAGTTAATGACGCTAACCTACCACTATGCTAACATTAGCTATACATAGTAAATAAACGTTGCTTTGTTACTGAGCTAACTTTGGCTAGTTAAGGGCTAGCATGTATCAGAGTCGGTTTGGTGAAGTGTTAACTTACCTTCATAGTTGTTTATATAACTGGACACGCACAATTTGAACCCTTTATCCTATTAGTTTTTCTGGATTGTTACTGTTCAATGTTCTTCGTCTTCTCTTCGTCATCGTCATCTTCTTCTTATTATTATTACTCTTCGTCTTCTCTCCGTTTTAAGGCCAGAAAATGACCAATCATAGGAGGGCCGGGGTCAGCCTTGGTCTCCGCCACCAAAGTGTCAAAAGTCTTGCTTCGAGCGAGCAGAGCTCCACCGCGAGCGAGCACAGGGGAGAGAGAGAGCGAAAACGGGAACGAGCCAGCACGCGCAAAGCAGCTGCACAGTGTTGCTGTGTGTGTCGCTGTTGTTTTTTACTCGCTCGCACCTGCCTCTGCTTCACTCTGTTGCTGAATATGTTCGCGACGATCAAACAAGTGCGCGCGGCAGGTGAAATCTGCGAGCGTGACACGAAATAATTCACTGCTTTTGACTCAAATATAACGGCATAGTACCTCCGTGGGTCTCCAGCTGAACTTTGAGGAATAAGAAACTACATCAGACTTATCATCAGCATGAGGGTGAGTCGATAATGACTGAATTTTGTTTTAGAGTGAACTATTTCCTTTAAAGGTCAAAAATAAGCGTGGCCAAAAATGGAGGGGAGAGTCGAGAATTGCCAGACAATGCCACCTGGGGAATTGCAACCCAGGAAATACAATAGCTACTCTTACTATAGAAGATCACAGAGATTCGTTACACTAATAGATTTAAAGAGGACGAGAGACAGACTTCCTAATACAACAGAGGGGACACAACTCAAACCAAAGAAAACTACTACAAACCACCACGTGCCACACCAAATACAGGGGAGTGAGAGGGGAACCACCACCGGGGGAAGTCTGCCGCACACTACACCCGCTCCTGTCCTGGAAAAGAAAGAATCAAAATTATAATACAGCTTATGGTGGGACACTCAGGCAGACGGATTGTACAGCTAAAACAGGAGTCATACCTACCATACAAATACCCTGCTCGGTGCAAACAACTGGAGCACGCCAGAAAGAGCCCTCTCCCGATGAACGCCAGGCAATAGTGTGCGCACTAGGGGTGGGAGGATCGTTCCAAATATCGATAGTATCGATACCAAGGTGAGTATTGGTATCGGATCGATACTAGCATGATGAGATCGATATTTTTGTTGTAGTTTCTCTTCTATGAGTTCAGCAAATCACTCGTATTTCTTCACAGAGTTTGTGTGAGCGCAGCATCTCTCTCAGTCCTTATGCGCAGCACTCCTCTCCACCTCTCTCACACCGCTCACTCAGGTTCACTAGGCCCCTCCCCTCCCCACCTATCACTCAAGGTACTGAATGTATACTCAATATTATCACTTCCTTCTGTGTGAGTGATTAATTTAAGTACAGAAGGGCAGGGTGAGAACACACCCACAGAGACAGATAAATACCATGCATTTCTTCTCAGACATAGAGTCTTCACTTTGTAACAGACCTGTGTGTTGCTTTGTGAATGCTCCTCAGGGCTGCCCCTGGCCAAATTGGGGCCCTTAGCAGAATTTTATTTTGAGGCCCCCCCTCCCCATTACAAAATGACTCTTTCAACAATGGAACAAGCCTTTTACAGATGCACACGTATGCATTTTCTGGATGCAAAGTCATTAATGAGGTCATCATATGACAGCTGCTGTGCCACTTCTGAGTTGATGCTTATGATAGCCAGGCCACTCAAGCTTTCTTGCGCCATTGATGAGCTTCAGTTCTTGCTCAGCAAAGGCAACTGTAATGGGACTAGCCTCCTCACAAAGATTAAAATGCAATTAATGCAAATACGACTACAACTAATTATAATCATTATGATTTGGTTCGATGATATTTCTATATTTAAATATTTTTAGATACTTATTTTTACATTTAGTACTTAGGTTCTATATTCCTACACTGCTCTTTGCTGCTGCAACACTTTGAATTTCTCCATTGTGGGTCAAATGAAGGATTATCTTAATTTATCTTATTTTATCTAATCTTATACTGTTATGAATTAAATTCACCAAAAGATGGCGACATTTTACCCCCATAAAAATAGCCCAAAACTTCTATTCTTCGACCTGTGTGTGTCCGTTAGTGTGTGTCCGTGTGTCCGCACCCGAGAGAGGCGGCAGAGATGAGAGATGGTGAAACGCTGTTTTGTTTTGTTTTTTAAAAAGCGACCAACTCCTCCGTCTGGCTTTCAGACATGACTCTCCATGTGGCTACCGCTACACACATAAACAAGGACACGGGTAAGAAAGCGCGTCACTGCCCGTAATTTGCTATGATTGGTCGGTCAGGTTGACGACGTTATACGTTTGGTGCGTCGGTGCATCAGCATAGAACTACAATTTATAGAATGTGCCCTAGACGATCCCTACGATCTCTGCACTTTGGCAGATCGTCTTCACATTCTAATCCTTCACAATCTAATATCGTCATATCGCCCACCCCTAGGTGGGAGTTGGAGTGTGAGCTGAGCTGGTGGTGACAGGGGCTGGATCAGACACGTCCAGCAGCTCTACAGTGGGGTGTAACCCACTTTCTTCAAAACCCTCACCTTCCAGCTCCTCCTCAGTGCCTACATCTTCAAGCAGTGCCTCAGTTTCCTCTGAGTCAGGATGTACATCCTGCAAGGCCTTTCCCATCTGGCTGTACAAGTAATCTATGCCGAGAAGCTCACCTGGGACAGTTGAGAGAACAATAGAGGGTGGAAAATTAACTTTCGGATAATGCATTAAAAAGAATATACTGTATAGTGAATATGGCAAGTAGCTTCATCAGGATGAAAAGCTTAAACTTACCAGTGTAAACAGCAGGTGGCTGAAAAGACGGGACAAGGTGCCTTCCAAAGACCTTGACACTGAGGGTGTTAACACAGTGAACAAGGTCTCCAGAATAACTCAGCAGGGGGGCAGGCTTGACTGCTAGGGATGCAGCTTCTCGGTCCTGGTTCCACCTGTTCAGTCCTTCCAGGAGGTACAGCTGGATATTGAAGCTGTTGACACTCGTTCCTTAAGATAGTAGAAAGGTAAACACAATGATACGTTTATTTGTTGTGTTTGTTCATCTGTAAATTATTAATAGGCTTTATGCATAGCTCCACTACTTCCTGAACTTAAACCATGACAAACAACAGAATTGCGATGTTAAAGAATCTTACTGATGAATAATGATTCATACTGACCTGGAATGAACCTGTTTACATGCAGGTGAAAGGACTCCAATGATGTGGACCCTCTGGCACACCTGTAGTTTGGCAGCACAATGCCTGCCTTGGTGGTGGTGCCTGTCTGGGTGTAAAGAAGCACACCTGGTTCGTCCTGTATGCACTTAACATGCCTCTGTTGGACTCGCCAGATGTGCTGCATCCTTTCCTGGTCCAGAAGAGAAACACCAAGAAAATCCCTGCCCTTTGCCCCCATCAGTTCATTAAGGAGCTGCTCGATCATGACTACTGTCTGCCGCTGTCCTCTTGTCTGCCTCCGGCAGTGCAGTGCCAGCTCGTCTTTGGTGATGTGCTGATGGACCAGACTGTCAGTGATGCCAGGGACACCTTCCTGTCTCAGCTGCTCCCGCTTGGCCTGATGCAGCAAGGCAACATCTCCAAGTCCAGCTGGTCCAAGATTGTCTTGCTGGAGGAAAGATATGTTGTTTTGCAACCAGCTGAGAGTCTCTGTGATCATCAGGTGATACCTGTCCACATCCAGAATGTGGCGGGCTCTCTTGTGAGCTCCATAGCTTGTGAGCTGTGTGCCATAAGCAGGACAGGACAGCCTGACCTTCCACAGGTGGTATGGCATCCACAAGAGAAACCGGTGGTGGAAAAAGCGCTCCAGAGTGGGGACCTGATGGTATATGAGAGATGGCTCTGGTGGATCATACCACAGCTTCCGGTCTGTGCGCAGACGCTGTTTTTTCCACAGGGCCGCTGAAATCCACTTCTGATCTTGAGGTGGTATGGTCTTCAGCAGCTTTGTGGGCAGCCAAGCAGCGTCTGAAACAGGTGGAATCTCCACATTTTCAGGCAATGGTGAGGTGAGAGGAGCAGAGGGAGTTCCAGAGGAGATACAGGAGGAGGTGGCAGATGACACTTCCTATTTTATGAAAAATAAAATAAAATAAAATAAGGTAAATAGATATGATAACAATCTACTCAAGAGCAGTTCCTGTTTCAAGTGTAGTATGATATCTTCTTACAACTGTAGCAGTGGAGGGCAGAATGGAAGAAGCTGGGCTTGATACAGGAACAGGAGAGGGAGGAAGAGACAGAGGAGAAACGGTCTGCAGAAACTTCTTGGGACTGCGGCCAGGTGGTGCCACCTTTCTTTTGGTGGGGCTTGTGATGGGGCTGGATACATCAGAGGTCTGGGGGAATAAAGGCACAGTTCACAATATAGGATAACCATAGATGATAATGAATGAATAAATGAATGAATCTATCATTTGCGGGATAAATAAAGCAATAAAGGAATTCTGATTCTATAGCAGTCAATAAAACCAGACCATTTCAACATGAAATGAATGCATGAAAGTCCCACTATAGTTACTGCTACATGAAAACAATAACAGTGTATATATATATTTTTAAATCAAAGTCAATCTATGTATCATTCTCTTTACATTACCTTAGATGAATGCTTCCTAGCCAAACTTAAATTTGGTTTTAACACGGCACCATGAGAGCCACCAAACCGCGGCTTTGTAAACTGACAAGGGCTTTGTACATTTTATATAGTTGAGTATATTAATAATATTAATATAAATATCAGCAAAAGTAAATCCTCATTACTTACTGATGCCAAAGTCAAAATGGGCCTTCTAGGTTCACCACCAGCTAAGGAGACATCCTTTGGTGGTGGTGGTGGTGAACCTGCAGGCGAGGGTCCTGGCTGTAGCGTCTCAGGGAGCGAACTGGAAGGCTACAGGTTCACAGACAAGAAAAAAAATTGTAATATTACAGAATTCAACACCAGCACGTCATAATTGTATGAGAGACTTCTGATACCTTCTTTGCATGGAAACCACAGTTACAGCTCTGTGCACCTCCAAACAGTGACATTTGTCCCCTCAACTGCATTATTCAAGACTTTTGTGACAACAAAAGTGAATACTTTACAGATTTCATTCATACTGTTATGCTAAAAGTGCATAAGAACATACTCTGAATACCGATCTCGTACTGATAAGCAGTAACGTACAGCGATAGAGTGGGGCAGGGGGTGTTTTAACACCCACACTTTTCCCTGTCAGAGGATTCAACAGCCACACTTTTTCTTTTTTTGTTGCTTCAAACATGACAACGGCTTTCAGTGTGACCGGCTGATGATTGGCTGTTCTGCCTTAAGTCCCGCCTCTGCTGTGTTAGATTTATCGTTCAGCTCATGCTGAGGAGGCGGGAACTAGCCATAGATATACATATACATAGACGCTTCACTGAGCGCTGAATCGTATGTCGAAGTCAGTGGAGTGAACTTTATAAAGCTCCTTCTACAAAGCGCTATAAGTTCATGCCTCTCATTGACCCATTCACACACGTACGAATATACCTGGGAAACAGACAGGCACAAAAAACACCGTCTGTAACGTTCTCTGATGATTATAAACGTTACATAGCCTACTCCTGATATGTTTAGTAAACAGGTAGGCACCAGACCCACGTATGCATTTTTCTAATGTTTTTATTAGTTTACAGCTGCCAATGCCAATTTGTTTACAGCTGCCAATGTATGTAACTCTGTTACTGTGATGATATTGAATCTGTGTCTATAATAACCAGATCCTGACATGTAAATGTGATGTCTGTGGGAATAAGAAGCACTGATGTTTACATTACATTTTACATTTAACTTATTTTGATGAATCGTTTTTATATCCAGTGATTTTAACTACTAAAAATGACAATCATGGAGACAATTTTTTTTTTTAAAAAGCCTGCAAATCAAAAATAAAAAAATAAGACACTGCAATTGGCTGTCTGGCTTTTACATAGAGCAGGTCACTGAAGAACATATATACATACTTATATCTATACAGCTGTATGTACAAGGAGACACATTGAAGAACATATGTATATATGTCTATGGCTGTAAACACTCATAAAAACATTAGAAAAACACATATGTGGGTTTGGTGCCTACCTGTTTACTGAACATATAAGGAGTAGTTAATGTTTATAATCATCAGACAACGTTACAGACGTTGTTTTTGGTACCTGTCTGTTTCCCAGATATATTCATACGTGTGTGAATGGGTCAATGAGAGGCAACAAGGATGTGTGAGACACTCCATCTCACTCCTATTGCCTCTCCTCCTGTCCGTATCCCACCTCAGTGCTTCACAGGTAGTGCTCCTGCACATGTATATGCGTCCCCTTCTGACTACTACAGGACTGAATTCTACAAAGTTATGGATGTTATTGACATGCAGCTTGGAGAAAGATTTGAGCAGGAGGGAATGCAAATGTTAAGGCATCTGGAACAAGTTCTCTGAACTGGAAAGACCACATCCATCCCCCACACTTTTGAAAAGCTTGCTACGCCCCTGCTTATGAAGAAGTTATTCTAACTGATACCAAAAACTAATGCACACATTAACTTTAATGTAACCGCAAAGTAACTATTATTGCCTTATAATTTATAGGGTTGATATCAGTTATGAGTAGATCGAAATAATGCACAAAATAAGCACATATGCACATATTGCAATAATGGCATTGCAACAACTGCTGAATTACTCATAATTGTATAAGGATGTAGTGCCAATATTTTTTTAAATATCAAGTAGCAATAGTAATAGCAGTGGGAATTTGGGTCCTCACCATCAGTAGAATTAAGATTTCCAACTGCTGCAGAACAGAATCTGGCAATGAAATCTTCACAGTTGAACTTCCTTCCCATGAATCGAAGTCTGGAGACAGGAAAGCCCAGAACATTGCAAAGGTGATTAAGATATTGTACTGGAGCAATAGAAGAACCTAGATGTAATAGTACATGTATTATAGCCCATTCTCTTCTGTTTTAAAAGTGTTAATGGTTATGCACTTTAGATGTAGGCTACCATACACACATATTGGAGTATATGACTCCTTGACATGGTGAAGTTGAGTTATTTGTAGGAAATAAATCCATAATATCAAGTAAGTCCATAAGATAGTTTCGTTTTCCTGTTTGGAGAGCAGGAAGATTGAGTGATTGAGGTGTGGAAGCTGTGGGACCAGATGGCCAGCAACATTGTGGACACAGAGGTGAGTACCAGAATAAACAGTACAGTTTTCTGTACCAGTCCCTTAAATTCAAGTTTGTTCATATGTTGAAAAACAATTCTTAATATCAAATACATCGATCCAAAAATAATTTTGTGATTTCAGTTCAATTCAGTTCAATTTTATTTGTGTAAGGCCATATCATAACACAAGTTATCTCAGGGCACTTTCCATAGAGAGCAGGTCTAGGGTTACCTGCCTCGACTGGTTCACTTGAGAGAAAGAGAAGGAGAGAGAGAACACACAGAAACAAACAACAGAACTGATCATACTAATACAGTAGTGATAACAGTCAATAGGCGATATGAGGGGGGTTGCTGTCCCCCTTGTTAGCAAAATTACCAAAAAGCATCCCCCTTGTTAACCTGCCATTACTCTCCATCCCCTAGTAGCAGATAGTGTGTTACAAATCACAAGTGGCCGCGATCAGCTCCGGCGCACAGTGGAGTCGAGCCGTGCACGGCTGCTTTGCATTTTGACTATTTTGACGGAAGCCGCAACAAGCTGCAAAGAGCAGATCACGCCGGCAGGAATGGCAGAGACACAGGAATGGCATAGAGCATCTGGTCAATTTTCAAAATAAAACACCCTGTGCAGACTCCTGATTGTACAAAAATGAAAAATGACTGGATCAACAAAATCTGAGCAAGTCAACAAATTTGGGCAGACAAAAGGCTCAGCTTCTGAAACGCTCCCACTGGGGTTCTCTCAAATGATTTTCACAGACTTGTTCTTTATTCATAGACTCCATTCCCTTTGCTGGTTATATCAGGGGTGCAAATATTTCATGTTTATTTTCAAATCAAATCAAATCAAATCAAATTTTATTTGTATAGCCCAAATTCACAAATCACAGTTTGCCTCAGAGGGCTTTACAATCTGTACAGAGACGACACCCTCTGTCCTTCGACCCTTCAGTAATGTTCAAGTTTTTTCAGAGATTAGTTTTTTCTGACAGTTTAATATCAATAGTAACTTTGCCATTTATGTTCTAAAACTAAAAGTTACTTTTTATAAGTGTTTTTAGTGTGCCTATTCAGAACATGGTGGTTTATGTTATGTTGGTAATTGTCATTTTTTAGTGAGGTAGCTGTTACATTTCCTGACACCAGCTGTTTTATCCCCGTTGAAGCGCACTCTGCTAGACAAACTATATCATTACACAAATTTTAAATTACCCCAAACATGTTTTTCTCCATTACAGTTTTTAAATATAAGGTTTTCATATTGGTGCATATCGGACAATATTACACCGATACCGATATATCTGCGATAGGCTAATATCGGCCGAAAAATCGGCCTACCAATAAATCAGTCGGGCTCTACTATTTTGCACAATGTTCACTGTGTGTCCTTCAAGGAATTTAGATGGTAAAAAATTCCAAGGGGTCATGTAACTTAAAATTACCCTGCTTGTAGTGTATTGGGAGAAACATGAGAAAACCCTGCCTGAATAAACTCAGTCCACTGCATACAATTTAAAGGTGTATTTACTCATGACTTTAATACAGTTTTAAAAAGATTGTAGTAGGGAGAGAAGGAAGATACCTGGATAAAATGAAATTGTAGACTTAGAAATGTCAGTTATGGTTAAAGCGTCCTGCAACATTGTCCTTTGGGAGGTGTACATAGGTGTGTCAGGGAGGTGCTCCCATTGGGCCATCCCCCCTGTTAAAAATTAACAAATCACCTACTGATAACAGTAATAGGACAGTAATCAAATTAATAAACATAACAGAAAAAGTAATTACAGTACTTACAGTGGTAATAATAGTAACAGTAATAAATAACAATGATGATGAGACGAGTAATGATGATTGATCACGGGTCAGTTGAAGACAGCCTTAGATCCAGACTCTGCAGCGCTGGAGGCAGAAACACCTGTAGACAGTGACAGGAGGAGACAGGAGAGAGAAGAGGAAGAACAGCACTATAGAAGAGGGAAAGGCTCAGTTAGTAACAGGCATTGATAAATGGGGATGAATATGAATAGAGATTGAGAGGGACAGGAAGGGAGAGGGGTTTGGTGCATCATGGGAAATCCCCCCAGCAGTCTAGGCCTATGGCAACATAACTATGGGATTGTTCAAGGCTTAACCTTGCCTAACTATAAGCTTTATCAAAAAGGAAGGTCTTGAGTCTGCTCTTGAACAAGGAGAGAGAGGGGAGAGTATGCCTCCTTTTCTACTCTCTGAGACTCTAGGAACCATGAATGCACTCTGGGAGTGCAGTGCTCTGGTGCGGTAGTAGGGGACTTGAAGATATGAGCTCCTATTGCTCAAAAAGACATCTGTGATGAGTTACAAAAGCATGGAAGGAGACCTCAAGAGTACAGACAAAGATACAGACTACGAGACGATTGAGAAGAAGGACCTTGTGAGTAGCAGTTGAATATGAATGAAAAGCACCACTGTAAACAACTGCAAGGTCGTAACCCTAACCCTAAGGAGATGTAGGGTCACATGACCTGACAGTACGAAAATGTCGGGTTTGATACTGAGATAATAGGTGTGACCAAACATCCTGTTCTTCACATGGTAGAAGTTAGAAGTTACCATGGGGTTACTGTGGTGTGTGTAGTGTGGATGAATAGTGTGGTAGGAACTGGTTTTATTGCTGCATGGTAGCACGAGTACAAATCACCTTTCTTTTTAACTTTCAGGATCAACAACTCCCACAGATAGTAGGGATGTGCGTATCAATCCAGAAATATCGATACTTCCGATCTAGACGTGTGTTTTTTAGAATCGATCTTCCCATCAAAATATCGATCCTGTTGTGTTTGCAGACACAGATAAGAACGGTAATATTGAGACACTACACTGTATGGCCAGTGAGTGGCGCTGTAAGATGGTGATAGTGGATTAAGACTGGATAGAGAAGTACGGAGTGTTCAGAAAAGAGATGCTACGAGATGTACATGTACCCTGCTACTAAGAGTTCAGTAAAGTAACTAAACTGTTCGTCTGGCTCCTCTACTTTACTCACCTACACCACAAATTGGCGACGAGGATGAGCGCTTCTGTACCGAGTCCACCGCCCTTCCTTCCTCATGTGGGTGAGCCGCAAATACTGTTCGAGACGTGGCGGAAGATTTTCGACAACTACATGCTCGTCATTCATGCAAGAGGAGACGCATGGCCGGATGCAAGGCAACGTGCAGTGTTACTTCATTGCCTGGGTCCGGAAGGACAACTACTTTTCTACACTTTGCCAGACCAAGGTACGACATATGAGGATGCCATGTCCACCCTCGAGAAACACTTTGTACCGAAAGTTAATGTTGTGGCCTGCAGACACACATTCAGACAACGCACTCAACGAGCGGATGAGACGGCATCACAGTATGTGGCAGCTTTGAGAGCATTAGCTTCATCGTGTAGTTTTGGACAGATGGAAAACAAGATGATCCGTGATCAGCTGATTTCAAATGTTTACCTCGCTGCTGTGAGAGACAAATTACTGCTAGAGGACGACCTCACTCTGGAGAAAGCTCACACAATCGCATGCCAGGTGGAGGCAGCGGTTAAAAACGCCACACTGCTTTCTTCAACTAAAACGGTCCCGACCGCGCTAGTGCAAGCTGTCGGTGCAGCCAAGGAGCATTTCCGAGGGCAAAGAGGAGCTCGCCATGCCAAAGCCCCAGCTCCAGACCGTGATAAAAAGAGGAACACAAACCAACAGCAACGTAAGTGCTTCAGATGTGACTCCAACAAGCTCTTGGCTAATGATAAAAACTGTCCAGCTGCTTCAGTAAACTGCAATAAATGTGGCAAAAAGGGGCATTTCGCCAAAATATGTAAATCTACTGTAAGTGAAGTAAGAGAAGTTGTAGTCCCTGAGCTAGCTGTACTGTGGATGGATAACGTTAAACTTACTGCAGCAACTTATGATAAAATCACCTGCAATGTCAATGTTGAAGCACCAGAGGGAAATTCTCATGTCCTGGAGTTGATTGTTGATACGGGAGCATCTGTGTCTATTCTGCCAGAGACAATGTACAGACAATGTTTTGCAGATTGCTCACTGACAGAACCTCAAGTCAAACTGGTCACTTATGCTAGACGTGAGGTACCTGTTATTGGTTGCCTGCCAGCAAAAGCAGCCATAGCAGAGCAAGGCAGCAGGGTCCCAGCCTCCTTCCACATTGTTAAAGCTGGATCACCTCTGCTGGGCCTGGACCTGATTAAAGCGCTCAATGTCAACATTGTTGGAGGCAAGGTGAACTACAGCAAGGAAACTGATTCAAACTTACCTGCTAATGACATCCAAAAATCCACAGTGCAGATGGTTGAGTTAGCTCCACCGCATCAGCTTGGATGTGTCAAAGGGTTCATTCATAAAGTACAAGTTAACAACACAGTGCATCCAGTACGTCAAAAGTTGAGACGCCGACCACTGAGAATACGTAAGGAGGTGTCAGCAGAGCTCAACCGCCTACTTCAAGCTGGCTTCATAGAACGTGTGGATGCGTCTGAGTGGGTGAGTCCCCTGGTCGTGGCACGGAAACGTGGGGGAGGGCTGCGACTGTGTGTTGACCTGTGTGAGCCCAATAAGAGTGTCATCATGGACTGTTATCCTCTCCCTCATATGGAGGACATATTTACAGAACTGGCAGGTGCTACACACTACAGCCAAATCGACCTGAGTTCTGCTTACCAGCAACTGCCTTTGCACCCTGACAGCCGAAATCTCACGGCATTCATAACACATGATGGTGTCTTCAGATTTACACGAGTATCTTTTGGCCTGGCTTCAGCACCGTCTGCATTTCAGAAAATGATGCAGACCATCCTGAAGGATTTGCCAGGAGTTCAGAACTACTTGGATGACATCATAATTTATGGTGACTCAAAAGAGATGCATGATCAACATCTACAAGCTGTTCTGCAGCGACTGAGAGATACTGGCCTTCAGATCAACTTCAACAAAAGCTCGTTTGGTCAGACCTGCATTCCATTCCTTGGACATGTCATTTCAAAGGAGGGTCTGCGCCCGAGCCCAGATCATCTGACTGCCATCGCTGAAGCTCCTGCTCCAAAAGACATGGCAGCACTACGCTCTTTCCTCGGCTTGACTTCCTGGTTCAGCAAGTTTCTTTCGAACTATGCAACACTGGTTGAGCCACTACGACAGCTGCTCAGACCAAATGCTCAGGCTGAACTTCAATGGGACACGGCAGCAGATGAAAGCTTCGCTAAGCTGAAGACTTGAGAGTCCAGCGCTTGCCATCTATAACCCAAAGCTTCCGACCTTCATTACGACAGATGCCTCAGACTACGGGTTAGGAGCTGTCCTGACGCAGCTGCATTCAGACAATGCTGAACACATTGTTGCCGTTGCTTCCCGTACACTTTCAGCTGCCGAGAGGAAGTACTCCACAACAGAAAAAGAGGCCCTAGCCTGTGTATGGGCTGTGGAACGTTGGCGTACATATGTGTGGGGGCACAGATTCACACTTAGAACCGACCATCAAGCTCTTACCACCCTTCTCAACACCAAAGGCATGAACAGAGCTGGCATGAGGATCGCCAGATGGTCAGCGAGACTGATGTGTTTTCAGTACGATGTGCAGTACCGCCCAGGTTCACAGAATGTTATGGCAGACTTTCTTTCACGTGTTCCCCTCGCCAACTCCAACATTGCTGCGGAAGCTGAGCAAGAGTTATTCGCGGAGATTGCTGAGATTTCTCCTCTCCTGTCAGCCCTGCCACTTGCAGATTTCAAAGCTGAATGTGAGGACTGCCCTGAACTTACAAAGCTGAGACAGGTCATTCAGTCAGGATGGCCTAAGACGAAAAAGTCTCTTCCAAGTGATGTGCAGCTGTACTTCCTAATGCGATATGAACTTGCTGTTGAGGCACCACTGATCTTCCGTGGAACTCGCCTGGTAGTGCGTAAGTCTCTTCGACAGAGGATAGTACAACTGGCACACGAAGGGCACCAGGGCGTGGTCCGCACGAAACAACGCCTCAGAGACCTTTACTGGTGGCCACACATGGACGACCTAGTTCACACAGTTCTGTCATCCTGTATGATCTGTCAGTCATGTGACAAAACAGCCAAAACTCCTCCTGCCCCAATGCAGCCTGTTGAATTTCCAGGGGGCCCTTTTCAGCATGTGGCTGTGGACATTGTTGGCCCGTTTGAACGTGGGACTTATGACTGCAGATTTGCCATTACTCTCATTGACTATTTCAGTAAATGGCCGGAAGTTGCCTTTACTTCATCTGCAACTACAGACACAATCATAACATTCCTGTCTTCCATCTTTGCACGTGAGGGAAATCCCTGTGCCATTACAACTGATAATGGCCCACAGTTTACGTCCTCTGCCTTTGCTGAGTTTCTCACAGAGAGGGGCATCAAACACATCAGAACAAGTGTTTACCATCCTCAAGCTAACGGAGGTGTCGAGCGCTTTAACAGAGTGCTCAAGGACTGTATTCAGAAGCTCAAGCAGCCCAACGCCCATGGAAACCAGCAGTCACTGAAATGCTACACAGCTACAGAGCAACAGCTCATGCGACAACTGGTGAATCCCCTTTCCAGCTTCTGAGAGGACGACCGATGTGGACAAAATTAAATGTTCTGCTAAACCCTGAACACAGAGAAAAATATGGTCACATTGCAGCCAGAGTTGCCCTACAGCAGGAAAAGAGCAAACGCTACACGGACATGAAACGAGGTGCGAAACCTCCCAAGGTCACAGTCGGTGATAACGTCCGGGTACGCAAGCCTTTTCATGTTGGAAAAGGAGAGAGACAGTACACTGATCCCATGTCTGTGGAGCAACAGACAGGATTGAGCACCTTCATCCTGAGCAACGGGAAAAGGTGGAATGCAGCACGCCTTTCTCTCTGCCCAAAGAGCAAAGAGGAGGAACAGAGAGCTGGTACAGTACAGACCACCAGTCCAGCTGAGACCATAACAAGACAAACTGCTCAGAGAGAGAGACAGAAACCAGCCTGGACCAAAGACTATCATACTTGCCAACTCTCCCGATTCACGCGGGAGACTCCCGATTTTTAACCCTATCTCCCGTGATGCTCCCGGTCAGTAATTTCTCCCGTTAATCTCCCGATTTTACAGTGAAGGAAACAAGTAACATTGTGGGGGATTTGTCGCAGTATCTGGCAACCCTGGCCTGCATGCGCGTATGAGGCAAGCCGGTGACGTGACTCAGTCACTCGCTGGAGGCAGTGATACGCCAAGTAGCGTTGATACTGCCGGAAAATAAGAAGAAGAAGAAGTCACTGGCTGGTAGTTGACAGAGATGGATAGAGTCAGAGAAAGACTGACACCTGACACTCCGCCAAAGAAACGAAAAACTGAAAAAGAAAAAAGAAATATGCGTCCAAATTTAACACAGCGTGGACCGAGACCTTCCCCTGGGTTAGAGCCAGCCGGTGTAGTACCCACCATGCGTTTTGTAAGGCTTGTCATGTTGATTTTAATGTGGAGCACGGCGGGAAAAATGATTTGATGAAGCATGCTAGCACTGCTAAACATAAAGTAGCCATAGAAGGACAGAGGGGAATGCCAAAGATGGACTCATTCTTCATTAGAGGACAGACGGAGGCTGATCTAGTGACCAAGGCAGAATGTAAAATGGCCAGGCTGATTGCAAAAAACAACTTGCCAATGGCATTCAGCGATGAGTTCAGCAAAAGTGTTGCTGCCATGTTTCCTGATTCAGTCATCGCCAAGAAGTACTCCTCTGGGAGAACAAAAACAACACAGATTATCAAAGGTAAGAAACATGATTAGCTATTTCTTTTAATGTATGTTTCACAAAGCGGTTTTTGAAACAAGGCAAAGGAAAAACGTTTTACCTTGACTTGAGATGCTGGTGTAGTTTTGCTAATATTCTATTGCTGGCTGGCTAGCTACCAGCAACATGGCTAGCTGGCTTAGTGATAAGCTACCAGCAAGTTATATTATATGTAAACAAAAGCAATAAGGTGAGCAACCAACGAAATAAAGCTGTGCTCTTTCCCTTCTCATTACTCTCTCCATAATAGTAACTATTTCTTTTTAATTACGCTTATTTGTGGGGTAGGCTTACTATATTGCTGGATGGAGAATATACATGCCAAATTGAGGCAATTTGAACCATATCATCTCAATTAATAGTGAATTGAAAAATCATTTCGTAACTTTGCAGGAGCCATCACCTTGGAGCTGGATGACCAAGTCACCAAGACATGCCAGACTAAACCATTTGCTCTTCTTTGTGATGAGTCCAACAACATAAAGCAAGACAAGGGATTCGTGATACTGGCCAGGGTCTACTGTGAGGCTGAGATGCAGGTACTGGAATGTCTGTTGAGTTGAATGTCTGATTTTGATTATATTTTTAGTTTATGTTCATGATTATTGTGTCTTGTAAGCCCATAAGGGCTGGACATCCTATTTGTGGTGCATGATGACACTTAAAAAAATATTCCAATTCCAAAAATGCAGGTGGCCACCAGGTTCTTAGACATGCCAGTTTGCAACATGGGGAATGCTGAGAACCTGTATGAGAAGCTAGCATCCACTTTGAGGTGAGCTTTGTGTGAAAGCATAACATTACCATGCTTTAATTACCGGTAGGATTACTCTTCAGAGTAGAAAAGCACTATATTAATGCATTTCATTTATCATGTATGTATATTTCAATTCTTTCATGAAATGTTTTTGTTAGGGAAAGGAACATTCCTTGGGAGGGGCTCATAGCCTTTAACTCCGACAATGCCAGCGTAATGAAGGGCAGACACAATTCAGTGATCACCAGACTTCGGAGCAGCCAACCACATGTCCAAGACTTGGGCTGCATATGCCACCTGGTGCAGCTTGCCACGGGTTGTGGCGTCAAGGCCATACCTCTTCCAGTGGAGGACTTCTTAGTCGGTATATACTACCACTTTGACAAGAGGTAAATATATTGAGTATTATTTATTTCCACACATTGTATAGGGTACTTTTACTTAAGTAAATGATTTCAATACTTCTCCCACCACTGACCTTATACCATTTTGTTCCTTGCTATGAATATTACAAACCTTACCAATTTAATATTTTACTATCTCTTTCCTTCAGCGCAAAGAGGTGTGAGTTGTATAAAGAATTTGTGCACTTCACCGACTCTGACTCCCTCAAGCTCCTGAGGTACTGCTCCACCAGGTGGCTCAGCCTCCTCACCTGCATTCAGCGAGTGCTCAACCAGTGGGCAGCTCTACAAGCCTACTTTGAGAGCCATGATGAGGTGGAGAGGAACGCCAAAATCCGTGCCCTGGCAGGACATCTCCGTGACCCTGAGATGAAAGCGTACTTCTTTTTCCTGAGTGTGGCTCTAAAGCCCTTAGCAGACTTCAACACATCCTTTCAGGTGGGTAGCTTATGGATATGATATAATAATGAAAACATGATATACAGTATGTATTTCCTATGCCTTTTATTTACATGATTTTTCTTCTATTTCCCCACAGTCAGACCAGGTCATGATTCACAAACTAGAAAGAGAGATGTGCAAGCTGGTCAAGCGATTCCTCGGATACCTTGTTCCAGCAAGGGCAATCATGGACATCCCACTGAAGGAAATCCAGTATGGAAAGGAAAACCAGCTTGCTGATGAAGACCTTTTCATCGGAACAGCGACAAAGGAATTCATCAGAAATGAAGACCTTACACCCACAACGGAGAGGAGATTCTTTCAGTGAGTACACTACTGCTTCTCA
The DNA here is from genome assembly GCF_965226575.1 of Pagrus pagrus. Classification (NCBI taxonomy): domain Eukaryota; kingdom Metazoa; phylum Chordata; class Actinopteri; order Spariformes; family Sparidae; genus Pagrus; species Pagrus pagrus. Next base: position 172,224 of record NW_028175416.1, read on the forward strand.
TTTGATATTATGAACTCAAATTATTTTTAATAGTAATATACTATTAATGAAAGCTGTAGGTGTCCCCTAAAATAATCATCAGTATTGCACATCTTATTTCAACTTTTAGGGCAGTGAGAGCCTTCTATGAAGCATCTATTGGAAAGATGCTGAAGTCCTTCCCCATTGAGAACCAAATGCTCAACGACCTCAGGACGCTGGACCCAACCTATCGGCTCGACATCACTCCAGACACAGGTAGGATTATGCTTGGTTTTGATAGTTAAGTGAAGATAGGAAGAGAGGTCATGAAGTCAAGCATCATTCCACTTTTTTAATTTTCAGTGGAAAGGCTAGTGGTCCTGTTTCCTCAACTAGGCCTGTCAGGAGATGCAGATAAGCTGAGGGAAGAGTTGGTGGACTACCAAGTGGCAGATAGCAAGGAGCTTCCACAGGAAGAGAGAGTCGACAGGTTCTGGGGTCTGTTAGGGAAATATGAGAGGTTCACAGGTCTGGCATCTCTGATGAAGGCTATGCTCTGCATCCCTCATAGTAATGCTAGCTCAGAGAGGTCCTTCAGTATGGTCAGAAAAATTCTGACTGAAAATAGAATGAACATGGATAACTCTACTCTTTGTGCCCTCATGTCCTGCAAGATCAACCATACCACCCCTGGCTACAAGTATGATCCCTCGAAGAAGGTTCTCGCCGCTGCCAAGCATGCCACCTACGAGTACAACAAGTCCTTGAGTGACAAAGGGAACAAGGATTAAGGCTTGGACATTCACACACTCACTAAGATGCACACAATTCAGTGTCCAGTTAGTGTTGTTTGTAAGGCAACTCTTTTGCACATTGTGTACAATATTGTATTTCTGTACACATTCTTTTTCAGTACTTTTGAGATTTTGAGGAGGGAAGGTGTATCTATTTTTAATTTGATGTGCAATAAATACTGCGTTCTAAATGCATTGCAGTGTAACCGCCTTATTATTTAGCCTTCTGGTACTCATTTCAACAATTAAAACTGCTCATTTTTTCATTGTCCTCAATGGTAAACAGAATCATGTATTGAATATCAAAGAAACAACATTTTCAGAACAAGGTTCCTTCATCAGGTTTAAAATACAAGGCAAGAAATTATGACAATTTATACGCACACCTGGCGAAGGAACCTTGTTCCTTGGGCCGATACACCGATGAAAAAAATCTCCCTATTTTTCACAACCCAATGTTGGCAAGTATGGACTATGTGTTGAAATAGCTCCAAGCCTAAAGCAAAACAAATGTGAAGTTGATTAAGTGACAGTAATGTGAATTTCAGTTGCTACATTTTGAATTGATATAGGTCACATTTTCAGTTATTCTTATGAAGTAAGGTCAAGTGAAATGCCTGAAGAATTTATTTTGGTCTACTTTATATGTATACAGCATTTGTTTATGTTTGGAAATACCTGACGTACGGTACAGTCACTTTTCTAAGTATGGTATATAGAAAGATATGATTTCAGGTTACAATAACACTGTTACAGTTGTAATATTACATTAACAGACTGAATAGAACAAGCTGGGAAATGTTGAACATTAAGTTACGTGGTAATGTTACCTTACAGAAGAAGAAAATGTTTACTACTGCTGCTAAAAGTTGTTCATATGGAGAAGTAGTATTTCTATGAGTAACAGGGGAGTTGTTGTGTTTACAGACACAGATAAGAACGGTAATATTGAGACACTACACTGTATGGCCAGTGAGTGGCGCTGTAAGATGGTGATAGTGGATTAAGACTGGATAGAGAAGCACGAAGGAGAGTTCAGAAAGCGATGCTACGAGATATACATGTACCCTGCTACTAAGAGTTCAGTAAAGTAACTAAACTGTTCGTCTGGCTCCTCTACTTTACTCACCTACACCACAGATCCCAAGTCCGCTTTTACAAGATAATACTTAATAATACTTAATACTTTTGTGACACCGAATCTGTAATCAATTCTAAAAAAGTAAAAAGTGAAATCTGTAGTCAGTATTTGTGTAGGATATAGGAACTGCTTTTCCTCCGCTCTCTCCTCATGCTTGGCGCCCGCGCACTGATACGCGCGCACACGCCAGCAGCCCTGTCAGTCACATCATCACAGGGGAGAATAAGTGAAGCTCTGCAGTATGGCAGACAGAAAAAGAAACATAGTTTCGCGTTATTTCACTCCAGTGAAAGCAAATGAAGCAACTTGTGACATGTGTCGAAAGTCTGTGAGGTATTGTGGCAACCTAAATCTAAACAAACACTTGAAGATGAACCACATAGAAAAGCATGACGAGTTACAGCGGAGGCGATTAGAGGAGCGTGAGAGAGAGGGAGCGCAGGGAAATGACCCCACACCTGCCGCCCGAATGAGACAGACCTCTATGATGGAAAGCCCTTCAGAGAGGCAGGCAATATCCAGGTATATAGTGAAAATACGTCACAGTGCCCATCACAGGCCTATAGACGTAGATTAGATAATTTACATAAAATACCAGAATGTATTTTGTCAATTTTGCATTAAAACATAATCTTTATTTTTTTTATTATTATTTTAGTGTTTAGTTAGAAAAACAACGTTGCCTTCCAGAACAATATGTAGTAAATTTAACTCGTATTCCTGCCATCATCTTAACACAATTCAGTGTCACTTTTATCAAAAGTTGGATAATGCATTGTATAATTAAACTTGTACTACTTAAATGGCACATTCAAGTGAACCTGTAGCTATTAAGTCTATTGTTGGTTGTGTTTGAGTTATACTTCCCATAAAAAGACTTCCTTATACATCAAAAATATTTTAATTTTTTATAGATGACTCCCAAAGAGCTGCAGAGATTACAAGAAGTCTGGGAGAAATTATCGTAAAGGACCTACAGCCAATATCAATAGTAGAAGACAGAGGTTTTAAGGCATTTGTTAAGACTCTTGATCCCCGCTACAAAATCCCAAGCCGCAAACATATGATGGAATGCACAATTACAGACTTGTACAACGACTCATCTCATCTCATCTCATTTTCTTTCCGCTATTTCCCTATTGGGGTCACGGGGTGTTGCTGCTTTTATCCCCCCTTTCGGGGGGTTGCGGGGCTACTGGGGCCAAATCCAGCTCTCACCGGGCGAAGGCCAGGGTACACCCCTGGATGAGACGCCAGTTCATCCAGGGCCCTCTGATGGCAGAGGCTGCCTTGCAGCTTGCAAGGTGCCAACTGCACATCAGGAGCAGTTTAGGGGTTCAGCATCTTGCTCAAGGATGCTTCGGCAGGTAGCTCAGTTCCGCCCAGGGGAGCCGGGGTTCGAACCAGCAACCTTCTGGCTGCTGGTCACCTGCTCTACCCACTGAGCTACAGCCGCCCCTTTGTACAACGACTGTAAAGAGAAAGTAAAGGCAGCTCTACAACGTGCACACAGTGTGGTTCTCACAACAGATATGTGGACTTCGTGGTCCACAGAAGCATATTTGACTGTGTCCTGTCATTTCATTGACAACTGGCAAATGCAAGAGTTTGTTTTGGAAACTCGTTGTTTCCTTGGTCAGCACACAGCAGACAACATCAGTCTAGAGCTGAAAAGAATCACAGATGAATGGGCCATATCACAGACAACGGTGCTAATATGGTTTCTGCAGTTCACAAGGCTGGGTGGAAGCACTACCCTTGCATCGCTCACACCTTAAACCTTGTCATAAAAGATGCAATAAAAGCGGTCCCTGAAGTTGCTCAGCTCTTGACAAAATGCAGCAGCATAGTCTCCTTTTTCCACCATAGCACAAAGGCTACAGAGAAGCTGAAGCAGATCCAAAAACAACTGAAGGTTGCAGAGCATAAACTGATCCAATCAGTGGAAACTAGGTGGAATTCAGTTTTCTACATGTTAGAGAGGCTCCATGAACAGAGGGAAACCGTGATCACAGTCCTTTGTCTACTTGGGAAGAACTCTTTTTGCTTAAATGATGAAGAGCTCTCCATGATCCACCTAATTGTTGAGGCCTTGAGACCCTTTGAGGAGGTGACAAGAGAGGTTTCAGCAGAAAAATATGTCTGTGTGTCAAAAGTTATCCCCCTTGTATCACTTCTTCACAGAGCAAATGCAGCCACTGAGCGTCAAGGTCTCTTTCAGCAGAGCTGGCACTGCAATCTCAACGCAGATTCCATGGGATTGAAACCTACCACAGTCTTGCTGCCAGCACTTTCTTGGATGTCAGGTTTTTAAACCTTGCATTCCGTGACAAAGACAATGTAGAAAACATGAAAAAGCGACTCCTCGCTGAAATGCAGGAAACTTATCAGCTAACCTCAGAGTCGTCTTCTGCAGCCCCACCAGCAGCTGCCTCAGCACCTGGGCCGAGCTCTGCCTCACCAGGGAGTGCTGCACCTTCTTCCAGCTCTGCCCCAGTGAAAAAAGGGATATGGGCCGATTTTGACACCGCACAACGGGTACTGATGCACTTATTGAAATACGTCGCTACGCGGAGGAAAAGCCAGTTCCAAGGGACCAGGACCCATTACTTTGGTGGCAAAGTCACGAGCAAGCCTTCCCATCCCTAAGCAGACTTGCAACCAAGTACCTCAGAATCACTGCTTCATCTGTACCCTCAGAGAGGATATTTTCCAAGGCAGGAGAGTTAGTGAGCCAGAGAAGAAACAGACTGAAGAGGGATCATGTCAACATGCTGTTGTTTCTTAACAAAAACATGTAAATAGGAAATGATAGAGAATGTAAAATGTGACCTTTGTTGTCAAAGTTCAAGTTCAAGTTCTGTCAAGTTCTAACCTGAAGACCATTCCGTCTGGTCCAAAAAGAATTATATTGAAGTCAAAGTAACTGTTCTTATTTTCATTTTTTTTTTTTTTTTTGAGAGAGATTTTTTTAAAAATGTGATTTGCTCAGATTTTCAGTTGACCTGTTGATTTTCAGTTGACATGTGGATTTGCACAGATTGTCTTTAATTGCTCTGATTAAAGAGAAAACAAAATCTGATTTTTGGCAGCTTGTTCAATTCTTATACATATGTATAAAATACATTTTTCATAATCACATTCACAAGTGTTCATTGTAAAAGTCATAATTTACATATACACAAGTGGACGTCTAAGTATCAATATCAATATCGGGATACTAGCCTTGGTATTACTTGGTATCAGATCGAAAGGAAAAACAGTGGTATTGCACATCCCTAACAGATAGTTACTTCCCCTTTCTTTCTTCTTCCTTCACTATCTCACAGTGCCCCCTTGTGGCAGAACGTGAACTCAGGAATCTAAGTGAACACAACAGTGTGTTGCTCTAATAAACATGTATCATGTATGAGAATATGGAAGGAGGGCTCAAGACTATGGACAAAGAGATGCAGCAAGAGGACTTTGTGAGTAATACTCTGATATATATGTAAAACACATTGAGTGCATGTCTCTGTCTATTGATTTGTCTGATGCTGTGACGGAAACAGTAAACAACTGTAATCTCCTCAGTCCTCTGGTCCTTTCAGGACCAAAACCAGTGATTGGATATACAGTTCAGTTAATGTGGTGAACTGAAGTTTTTCAATATACTGATGATGAAAACGTGGAACTTTGGCACTTATAATGAAATTAAGAACTCAAATTCCATCTCTGTGTCCTCTGAGTTAAATAATGTATTGAATATTCTTCAGTCGCTGTTGCTGTTTTCCCCATTAAAATGGAAGTCAGCTGGATCCCTGAAACATGGTACACGAGCTGGTGATGAAACTAAAGTGAGTGGTATAAAAATGGGCTTGATGTGTACATAAATTACAGGTATACATCAACTTGCACACAAGTCTAACTTAAACTCATGTAGAGGTCATGCGCCATGTGTTGTCTGATCAGGGTCTGGATTACTAGGCGTGTTTATTCTGAAAAATGTGTTGATGAAGGTTTGACCCCTTTTGACATTTGAACAGGAGAAAATTACCCATTTCTCTATGGAGAGAATTGTGTTCCTTCATTATCTAATCAAATAGAATAGATTTGAAACGAAAAACTTTTATTTGATTTGATTTGATTTGAGAGCAAAAGAGAATAAGTAGTAAAAAATATGAGAGAGCATATTTCTTCAACTTCAAACCTTTGCTTGCTAATCAGTCCTCTTTGCTTGCGGGTTATAAAGTTTTGTTTGCAAATCAGTCCTCTTTGCTTGCAAGTTCTAAAGTTTTGCTTGCGAATTTAACTGCACTTGATGGGCGGGGCCTACGCTGGTGGATGAGAGAAGAGTTTCTATTGATTGGTTTGACCTGGCTCCTGCGCCAGCTACGCCTTCCGCATTACACCTACTTCTCCCTTGTGCTGTGCTGCTTGGAGGTAAGTTGATAGCCTGTTGCTCTTGAAACGTTTCCCATAAGTAATGAATTGTGCTATATGTCATTGGCATATGTACAGGCTACAGCCTGTCGTACATTCACAACAACAACAACAACAATTTAACAAATTCACACCCATATTTCTAACCAGCCAGCATTACTGGTCTATACAGGAGTAGCTGTGTCAGACGGTCCGACTTAAATGACACTGAATGATGCTTTTGACCTCCGAGATGTAGAATGTGTAGGCTATAGAAGAGAAACGCAAATATCAGCACCACTGATCTGTATAATCAGACCAAAGGACATTGTTAAATTATTCATCATGTGTGTTTGTTGACATTAGAACAGCTGTAGTGAGAACCGGATCCAGGAGGAGTAGCGGCAGCCCACTACACAGTGGAAACTGGCACCGCGTTCAGCTGTAGTTTAGTAATCCACAGTAGTATTGTTGTGTGGGAACCGTGACGTTTTGGCACCGCGAGTACCATGCAACACTAAATGTTTAAATCACAGCCCTACGTTGTATACGCCTCCCTGTAATTCACTCACTTAGGCTACTCTGCTCAGGCCGTAACTAGCAGAGACAACCATGTTGCTGCCAATCAGTGTGCTTGCAGCAGCAGGGCATTATAATTCATAACTTGTGTTGTTGTTGTTGTTGTTGTTGTTGTTGTTGTGACTGTACGGCAGGCTGTAGCCAACGATATATAGCGCAATTCATTACTTATGGGAAACGTTTCAAAAGCAACGGGCTATCAACTTACCTCCAAGTAGAGCTTAGATCAGGCCCAAAAAATCAAACCCGATCCTACCCGAGCCTGTTTACGTTGTGTCCAAGCCCGGCCTGGCCCGGCCCGGCCCGTCACATTAACTGTAATTATGAGCCCGATTTAAACGCGCCAATTTTTTTAATACGTGGTGTAACAGTCAGAGTTATTCAATGTAGCGCCACTAGGTGGCACCTCCTTTTGTTTAGTGGGTAATGTAACCTGTACGATGAAGAAGAGCAGGTGTACTTCCGCTCCCCTAGAGAAAGGATACTGCCGACAGAGCAAAGACTCCCCATTTTATTTTGTTAAGTGTTGGTGCAAGAACCTCTGCCTGGATTATTTGCATGTATGCCTGTAAAATCTAGTGCCGTAGAGACCTGGCATGGTATGGTCAGTATTATGAATAAAAGTGCCGTGCAGAAACCCCCACATGTTGCCTGCTGTCTCTTGAGTAAACGGAGGCACCCGCACTAAAGTGGACCATCACCTTCCCCTTCACCAGCCCACATTACAGTGGGCTGTTATAACTGATGTTCTCAACTACAACTCCGAGTTGTTTGAACTACAGAAATCTGTTTACAATCATCTTAATGAATAATGCAACAAGGACGAAGCATGTACACTGCGTTGTTTGTTCATTCAGAACGTAATGGATCACAAATGAATAAAGTAATGATTTAAAAAAAAAAAAACATACACAAATGCCTGATCAAGGGCCCGGCCCGGCCTGAGGATAGTCTGGGCTCGGGCTTGGCCAGAGAATCTAAACTCTACCTCCAAGCAGCACAGCACAAGGGAGAAGTAGGTGTAATGCGAAAAGCGTAGCTGGCGCTGGAGCCAGGTCAAACCAACCAATAGAAATTCTTCTCTTATCCACCAGCGTAGGCCTCGCCCATCAAATCAAATCAAATTAAAAAAAAGGCCCTTTTAACAGGGAAAAAAATGCGGAAGAAACCTCAGGGAGAGCCACAGAGGAGGGATCCCTCTCCCAGGACGGACAGACGTGCAATAGATGTCGCATGTACAGAGCAGATCAACGAGATCACAATGTATTCAATTATAAGCGATGGTTGACAGGAGTGAAAGTACATAAAGATGTATTACAGCAATAATAATGAAATGCACATGGAAATGTGATTACTAGTGATAACAGTAGTAGTGATTAATGGTAAGGATAGTATGTAGTAATGCATCACAATAATAGTAGTGGAACGTATGTAACAGATGTGACTAATATTAGCGACAGTAGTGGTGGGTGTCAGGCAGGGTCATGGCAGTAGGCGCATCCACGATCCGGCAGGGTCATAGCATTAGGCGCATCCACGATCAGGCAGGGCCATGGCAGTGGGCGCATCCACGGTCAGGCAGGGCCATAGCAGTGGGCGCATCAAGTGCAGTTGATTTGCAAGCAAAACTTTAGAACTTGCAAGCAAAGAGGACTGATTTGCAAACAAAACTTTATAACTCGCAAGCAAAGTGGACTGATTAGCAAGCAAAGGTTTTTGACTTAAAAGCAAAGAGGACTGATTTATAAGCAAAATGGTCCGGGTATGAAAGTATAATCCGTTTTTCTGTCAAAACCAAAAAACCAATAAACTGAAACAGCGCCCCTTTTTCCTTCTTTCGTTTTGAATCAAAAACGAAAAAACCAAAACCAAATAACGGCCGAAATTTGGTTTTTGCAAATTCATTTTTTCGTTTTTCGTTTCTTTTTTTCATGAATATGATGGCGAATATGACGGCAGACAGACCGGAAGCGGAAGTGAAGTGTAAAACTGTCAAAATAATAGTTTAGCGTGCTGGCGCTAACTTCTTAGCATATTATAGACTACCATCCTCTTTCTACACCATATGGTTCACATTTATTTTACTTCTATGAAACTATAACAGCTGGTTGTTTGGAAGAACGTGTTAGGCCTATAATTATAATTTTATGCAGTTTATTCGACAATGCTGTAAACCAACAACCACGCCCCTTCCAGGAGGCTATCGTGGAACTGATCACTGTGTCGCGGCAGCAAGGGTAAAGACAAAAGGAAGAAAACAGATAGCTGTTGCTATCGTTTATTTTGTTTAAATGGGCGAAGGTTGATCTGCAATGCTCAGCTGTCAGAAATTAAAAGCTTGCCTCATTGTCATATTTGGCTGTGATCACTTTTTTGTAGGCTATTCCTCACAGCTCTCCATTAAATCAACCTGCTCCTCCCGACTGAAATGAAGTGATCACAGGCGCAGCTCATCACCGCCGTGACACCAGTTGGGTCTGTCAGGGGATTTAGTTTTTGTTGAGCCGCATCATGAACACAGAGCCTGGCTGTGTTGGCCATTATCCGCCGTGGTAGCCCTGAGGTCTACTATTCATGTAAAAACTGCGCCACCCTGTGGCTAAACAACTGCACTTAAATTCTCATTTTCAAAATCATTCAAGACAGTCTGGCTGCAGACCTGCACTGTCAGGACACCTAGTCTTGACTGTGGGTGACTTGATAGATGTTCTTAATTTAGGCAGGGAACGTAAAGCCTAGCTAATAGTAAAGTTTTTCCACAAAGTGCATTCACACACTCGGCTAAAATTATAATTATAGGCCTAACACGTTCTTCCAAACAACCAGCTGTTATAGTTTCACAGAAGTAAAATAAATGTGAACCATATGGTGTAGAGAGAGGACGGTAGTCTATAATATGCTAAGAAGTTAGCGCCAGCACGCTAAACTATTATTTTGACGGTTTTACACTTCACTTCCGCTTCCGGTCTGTCCTCCGTCATATTTGCCGTCATATTCATAAAAATAAAGAAACGAAAAACGAAAAAAATGAATTTGCAAAAACCAAATTTCAGCCTTTATTTGGTTTTGGTTTTTTGGTTTTCTCGTTTTTTGATGCTGACAGCAAAAACCGTTTTACCGTTTTTGATTCAAAACGAAAAAAGGAAAAAGTGGCGCTGTTTCCGTTTATTCGTTTTTTTGGTTTTGACAGAAAAACGGATTATACTTTCATACCCAGACCCAAAATGGTTGTATGTTTTTACTTACAAACATTAGTTTTGATTGAAGTTGAAGAAATTTGCTCTCTAACATTTGTCTTTAAATTGCAACCTGTTCTGTTTCGATCTAAAAAATAATAATAAATTGATTGCCACTTTCTCTCACATCTCTTTTTTGGTTTCAATTCTATTCTATTTGATTGAATAAAAAAAGGAACAAAATTCTCTCCATATTTCTCGGTATGAGCACACTCTGTATGAGAACTTTAACACAAAATTGTACAAATTCCATGATGTATCTTTTAAAGCAGAAACCCATTATTACATTTGTACTTGAACCCAATTCCTGTCCTCTCCATGTGTCCCTCTAGTTAGAAAAGTGCTATCCCCATTAAAAGAGAAGTTGACTGGATTCTCAAGATGTGGTTACAGTTATAAGTTAACTTGCACACAAGTCTAGGGTAAAATCATGCAGAGCTCACGTATCTAGGTTGTCTAATCAGGGTCTGGATTACCAGGCAAAGGTTATCTGATTATTCTGAAAAATGTGTTGATGAAGGTTTGACCCCTTTTTACATTTGAACAGGAAAAAATTACTTATTTTATCAGTATGAACACTTTTAATACAAAATTGTGCAATTTCTGTGATGTATCTTTTTAAGCAGAAGCCCATGAGGGAGGGTGTGTCAGAAATTGATCCTTGCAGCCTTGATGAGGAGGGCAGTAAGACGGATGAGGTGAGAGTACCATCAGTGTCATTCAGTGTAGTGTAGTGGTTCTGAATCCAGGTCTTCAAGGCCACAGAACATTTTATTTTTTCACCTTGTATTTTTAACAGTCAGTGATTATGTCAGGGGTCTTGTCTTAGCCAGGACTTGGTTGCTTGATGTTGACTGGCTAAAGACAGTTGATGTAATGAAACAAGTGTCAGAGTATGGTGAAGTGGAAAACCTTCAGTGCTGTTGATGTAGAGGACGAAAGATTTAGGGCGAATCCTGGAGCGTTTACCCTATTGGTGCAGTTCGTTTGGGAATATGTGAACACATCAATCGCACTCGGGTGCGGACCAAAACAACTGGACCGAGACCTTGTTGAAGAGGTGGTCTCGGTCAGATTTCAAACAAACTCTGGTACGATTCGTTTGTGGTGAGAACATGATCCAACCTCGATCCGACCCAACTGCAGGAAGCATTAAGCATGTTTTCGACTAAACCACCTCCCATAGCCTGCTATGCTGTGCATTATTGGTAGAATAGCCTTTACAACATGCAGCATGAACAATGATGTACTCCAACAGAAAGTCTCCTCTGTCAAATGGAGCAGATGTGAAGATGCCAAGACCTATTTGAGACACAAAAAACAAAGTAGTGACATATAGTAAAATCATAATTTAAAGTTTAATCATGACTAAAAAGTCAGAAGATTCAACTTACCTTTGAAGGCATTGATGTATTTGATGTCAAGTCCCACTTTGTCCTTTCCAGTAGTCACATAAAATTTTGCATCTTCCTTTGGATTTATGCGTCTTCACCTTTGCCTGTTTCACTGGCAGGTGTCATTAGACTGATGATGATAGATAATCATGATCAGAAAAATAAAACAGCTTGTACACTACTGATAACATCGTTACTGAATCCAGACTTACTTTTACACTGCTTAACAAATTAATTTACTACATGTGCACATATTTATATAGCACAAAACAAGCTTACAAAGTCCTTCACAGAAGAAGAAAAAACATCAGATAAATAAACACAGATAACAAAACCAACTCCCGGGAACCTCTAGTAGGCCTCATGGACTATGATCACCATCTAAAAGTCCTACAGACAGGGCTAGGAGAGCAAAATGTTTGAACTGACATTCGCCAGCAACATAGCAGCTTAGCCAGACACACATTTCATATAAACTATAAAAATAAAGGGGGAAAAAAACAGGAGAAAAGTTATCAGTCAACTGTGCTGTTACTTTAATGGGGGATGCACATGTGAGATTCACAACGGTGTCAAGTCAATTGATGTGGCTGCAGAACCACTTCTAATAAGCATGAAAGAGGAAGATATCACATCAATACACAAGATGAGCAAGACGGGTGAGGTAATTCAGACATTAAACTCATTTGGTCAAATGCTCTAGTTGGATGAGCTGATGACATGTCATGGCACTGTAAAAAAAGATGGTGGTGTGAAACTGGAATAATGCACCCTAAAGTAAAATGTCATTGGCCATTTTAAACCTCACTTTGGGGCAAAGTCTAAGTCGATCTGAACTATCGCGAGTCTTGTTCATCTTGTCCGGCGCGGCTTCCGTTGTGCAATCGGCTGTGAGGGAGACTCGCGTTAACGCGGAGTGTGCCTCCAGTGGACGAGCAGTATGGAGGAATTTTACAAAGTTTTTGTGTAGTTTTATGGACCTTTTCCTCTCGGGCACAATTGACGCTCGTTATTAGGGCTGAGTACCGAACTTCGGGTCTTTAATGGCACCGACCGAAATGCTTCTGTAGTACCGAGTATCAAAATATGCCTTGTCTTTCGATGCCAAGTTTCGGTTCCCAGAGGTTAATCACGGGATCAAGATCTGATAATGCTGCCGATGATTGGCTGTAACGTTACGGCATGCCGGAAGTGTTTGACTGCAAGACAAGCGGACCGACGATCCTCCTCTCAGCACTTAAGTCCGCCTGTGCAGGGCTCTATACTGCGAGTATTTCACTCGCATTTGCCCCTTGAAAAATGTATGTGCGAACCGGGAAAATGATTTTGGAGTACAGTGTGCGAGCAAAGGTCACAAGTTACCATCACAACCACAGGTTACCAGCCCTTTTCACACAGACGCCGCATTATCGCCGTAGCGGCGGTTCGCCAATTCTCCACCATTGGTTGTTCACACAGAGCCGAGCAGCTCCAGCGTAAAAGACGAACCAGAGCATAATTCACACAGAAAGTCGGCGCCTGTGAGGGTTGACATACAGTTGGTGAGTTTAAGTTTTTTGACAGGGACAGATGCTGTTTTTCGGCCAGAAATGTGACGAAGAGTCGGTCGGACAGACAGGGGGCCAGAGGCTTTTCCTCATATAAGTTGCCGAAGACACGACCAGTTACTACCTTACAGTTGTATGGTCATGTGATGTTGCTTTGTGGGACATTTCTCTATATTTTGTTGAGTGATGGACCTGTTCAGTTATCAGACAGTGAACACAAAAATCATTGTTTTGCAAAAAAAAAAGTTTTGTGTTGCCTGCAATGAAAAAAATTAAATCAAATACTGTAAATCTGTTGAAAAACAGCTGAAAAATAAAACTCAAGATTTGTACTGTAATGTGTTATGTAATATTATTTGTGTTAGAACTAATATTATAAAATTGGTATCGAAAAAAGTATCGTTCAGGAACCGGTATAGAAATGAAGGTATCGGTATTGGTGCCGGTATCGAACATTTTTGATTGATACTCAGCCCTACTCGTTATATGGATTATTCCTGCTGGAGAGTACCCCCCTCGGGTCTCCAGCTGCACTTTGAGGAAAAAGAAACTACACCGGACTTCTCATCAGCATGAGGGTGAGTCGATAATGACTGAATTTTGTTTTAGAGTGAACTATTCCTTTAAAGCTATCTACAACCAGTGGGATTGAGACCTGTTGCCCAGGAGCTCAGCACGTCCCTGATCTGGAAGCAAAACTGACTGTGGACTCTTTTAATGGACTCTTAAAAGTATCTTTTAATTCATATTATTGACCTTGTAATAAAATAATATATTTGTAGAAGAACATTCCCCTCTGGTCTCTGCTGTTTGGGGTGGTTGCTCCCCTAACAGAAATAATTGTGGTCTTGCACCCTGTCCCAGTCACTCCACTCGGTGACAGATACACTAATAATAAATGTTATTTATTAATCACTGGCGATCAATAAAGCACTCGCTTTATGTGACGGGGCACCACCTCCATGGTTTGTCTGTTTGAATAATCCGGGGGGAATTAATCAAATCCGACTGGACAAGGTTAACTTGTAACAATTCTAATCAATTTCAGATCAATTTATTCAATCTCATAGCTGAAGTAGTGATTTCTACAGTATCCATCGGTTCTCCACATTAAAAACAAACCTGCACAGACAACGACATACGGCTAAATATGTTTAACTAGATAAATCAGGGTGAATAAATGAAATGGTAATTTAAACAACAAAAGATAACAGTAAATTTGGAGTCTGTAATGATAAAGGTAATGGGATTATATGAACATGTGCGGATGGTAAGATCGCGGGTCGGGTGAAGCCTTCAAATATTACAAGAATAATTTTGGTACTAACAAAACCCTAACCGAATTTCTCTTAAGATAAACAGATATGAATCAGAAGCCAAAAGACACCAACTCGTGTTTCATGTGTGAATCAAGCTGTTATGAGCGATGGAGAACCTACTTTCTTTGCAGAGTTGTGGAGTCAGCAGCGGCAGGTTTCTCTCCAGTGATTTGCGACTCTAGCTGGCAGTCCCGGTCCAATGGCCGAGTGTCGCAGCTCGTCCGGTATCCGCCGGTTGGCGACCTCGGTCCGATGTCGTAGGAAGAGCGCAGCTCGTCCATTACCGAGCCGGTGACAATCTTGGCTCAATGCCCAGCGGGATGGTACTGCTAGTGAGCGTTGGGGTCAGAGCCGGTATGGCTTGTCAAAGAGTTTCTTTCGCTGGAAACCGCTTGCACGGTTTAGGACAGCAAGTTGCTGTAGTGTCGTGATGATGATTTTAATAAAGATGTACTTCTTTGTTCCTTCGAGTGGCTCTCAGGCTGTGACTTTGTAAACTAAATTTAACTTCTTGAATAAAATAACTGAGGATGATACATTCCGTTATTACTCAATACAAGATCATTTAAATTAAGTTCACTTCCTCTAAATCAGGTTACAATACTTAACTGTATAAAACAAATTAAAACAGAACTTTAAACCCTAAATAAAAAGAAGTTAATGTGGTGGAAAAATATAGTGAGAAAAATCAACGAGTGAGCACTTCTGCTGAGATCGCTGTCTTGAAGCGTGTTTCAAAGTAAAAAATAAAGAGCGGAAAAATTAAAAGAAGAGGGTTTTTAAGAGTAAGAGATTTCAAGAGAGAGCGTTAAGAGTAAGAGTAGAGAGAAGTGATGTCTCTGTTTTGTTGTCTCCAAATGGCAGGCGTGCCTGGGGGCAGGGCTGCCGGCTTTATTGTCTCCAAGTAGATAGTAGAAAGTGTGAAAATTCACAGGAACTTACTAAAACTAAACTATAGTTTTAAATGTTTCAAAACCATGCATCCACAGAATGTCACCATGGCCTAATATGTGGACTTTGTCTTACACAAAATCATGTCATTATTAAAACCACTTTAACATTCAAAAAGGAATTAAAACTGGATCAAAACATCTAAACACACTTGATTATACAGAAGAACTAACCACTCATATATTTCTTACTTATTAAACAGGGCATATCAATTCACTGGTAATAATCCAAAAATGTATTAACAAGATGATTAAAAAGTTCTTCCCATTCATACCAGGACTCATCCTTAGAGGGTACTGTGGTTCCACGGAACACAGGACATTTTACACGTTGAATTTGATCTCAGTCAATCTTAATCGTAGAGAAATGTAAGAAAATCAGATTAAATAACTTTTCTGTTTAATAATTTTTTTTTAAATTAGGAAGATGAGGTTCTGGCTTAATAGCTATTTAGAATCTTGTTGAAATCTGGAGAAGTGTGGGGAACTTCACAGTGGAATGCAACCGATGAGAAAAATAAGATTGTAAATTTCTGAGCTGTTGACCCAGATCAGTAACGAAGAGGGGGGTTTTACCAGACCTTCACTCTGGGAATGTGTGCGTGTGTGTATGTTAATTTGGATCAGGAGAGAACATAGCAAATATGCAATTGTAAATGAGATGAATAATGGCTAAGACATAAAATAACACATGATTGTCACAGTTCTTCTGTTCCTCTTGATGTCTGGAGAGTGGATTAATTTGATGATGAACCTCTACTTGTCCTCCTTGCCAGGTGAAGAGGATAGCTCATATCTGTAAAGGAATGTTTGCCTTTCAGAAAACAAAACTGCAATTAAAAGCAGAGGCAAGGGACATGTTTTCCTACATTTGTAAAAGGACTTTTTTTTTACTCTGGTATGGTTAGTCCCTATTCAACGTGTAAAACCAAAATACCTTAAGAACATTCTCGTGTCCATGTTGAAGGATAAAATTTACAGGTTTATGGCCACTGATTAGAAAAGACAGACCTAGTTTACATTTCCCTAAAGATAGCCATTTCACACAAAGAAGAATAAATCAGACTTGAATCTCTATCTGAGCCAAGTAATCCATCTGTGATTTAGTCAGGTTTTAGCAATACTGCTGAGACCATGGAATGTTTTGAAAGCCTGACGCTGAACACTCACGCTGATCAGCTATTCAAAAGCCATTGCATTTACAAACTGCATCAGAACACTTTATACCAGAAACAAACAACAAGAAACATGCATGTTGTTACAAGGACAGGCTTACTTTTAGTGCCAAATTAGGGCATGCATGACACACCAAGTTCTCCTGTTCACAAATACATTACCACAAATTAATAATTTAGACTTTCTCAAAAGACACCCTAGACTGTGATGGAGTACATGGCAAGTTAGTTTCAAATAAGGTGATTTCCTTACAATTCTATTTTTAAACATGGGAAATTAATTTGACATTCAACAATTTCAGGAACAGTGTTTTGCTGAGAAATCAGACTTTAGGAAAAAAAACAATGCTTCAGTACCAGCCTTTTCATTGTATTCTCCATACTATTTAAGCTGAATTTTCCTTTTGAGGGCTGTAATGCGGTTATAAACACAACATTTCAACTTCTGTCAATTCCGACTCTTCAGAGCTTGTGGTTCAGCCCTTAAACATTTCTCGCATTCACTCTTTGATGGTACAATACAAAAATGGATGAATCGATTCATTCGTCTCTCTACTGCCTCTACTTCTGCTTGCTGCCAGGGTGTTCCTTTACCTGTAAGTGAGGACAAAAACAAATGTTTAAATAAAAGTAAATGGAAGGAGCTACAGTTCCTATAAGTTGCAAGTCTTGTATGAGTATATGTATACCTACATCTATAGTAAAAGTGAAATTATGAGGCTGGTCAGACCTGGTATTACCATATGTCCTAAGTGATCTGATATAAACAGCTCTGTCTGTCAGTTCACAACTGACATTAACATGCGTCCGAGTGACCACTTGTGATCACATCTCACTTTACTGCACTATACAGATTAACACGTACATCACCAAATCACAAATAATAGAGAATTTGTCAGAGACAGTGTTTCACAAAGTTTCTCCCAATTCAACAACTCACAAAATTGAGCTTTTTTTTCAGGGAGTTTGGGGACTTTCTCCATGCACTGTAAACCCGGATAAGTTGAGTTTACTTAAAAATTTTTAGGAAACTGGTTGCCCTAAAAAAATTAAGTAATGTTTGATGAAAACTTGAGTGAATTTAACTTAAAAAAATTAGTGGATGGCATTGTTATTTTGAGTTCAATACACTTAATACCAAGTTTGTTTAACTTAAAATCATTAGTAAAATCAATTGCTTTGCCCCTTTATTCCACTGAAAACTTAAAGTTAAGTGCACTAACCTCCAAGATGATTAAACTTAAAAACATTAGTAATATCAATTGCTTTACATATTTATTTCACTTGTAACTTTAAGCTGAATACACTAACCTCCAAGTTGATTTACCTTAAAAATTCCTTTTAAGCCCAATTACTCCACTATCTGAAGAGTAAAATAAAATCTGTTTAATAAAAAAAAATAAACTATACAGATTAAATTAATTAAGAAAATAAAAAGCAAAACCACAAGAGTACATTCTTGTCTACATGTTTTATTAAACTTGTCTTTATCATGTTATCAAACAAAATAGGTTTGCAATCAAAAAAATCAAATAGGACTCTTGTGAATCAGGATGGCATTAAACTACAAAATCAATGCCAATGCTATACAACATAGGTAGCAATAGGAATTAAACTAGATCAGCGCTAATAACACAAATCATACACCAATCAGCATGGAATCAAATTGCAAAATCAGTGGCAATGCATAAAAAACTTGCATATCAATCAGTGCCAACAGTAAATATGGTATTTTTAAAGTGCAACATTACAAATAACCAAGCACTCAGATCCAGAGCGGTGGTATAAGTATTCAGAACCCTGTTTTAAACAGATAGCTGATTCTTCAAAGATTGAATTTTGGGTTTCAGCTCACCTCTGCCCAAGTTGAGCCTGACCTGCTGAATAAAGTGAAAGGTGCTTTTCATGCACTCTTCTGAATCGGGATGGTATTAAACTACAAAATCAATGCCAATGCAATAGGAATGAAACTAGATCAATGCTAATAACACAAATCATACACCAATCAGCATGGAATTAAACTACAAAATCAGTGCCAATGCCATACAACATACTGTAGCTAGAAATAGTAATGGAACCAAACTGCTAGATCAGTGCTAATAACATGAATCATACACCAATCAGGATGGAATCAAACAGCAAAATCAGTGGCAATGCATAAAAAACTTGCATATCAAACAGTGCCAACAGTAAACATGGTATTTTTAAAGTGCAACATTACAAATAACCAAGCACTCAGATCCAGAGCAGTGGTATAAGTATTCAGACCCCTGTTTTAAACAGATAGTTGATTCTTCAAAGATTGAATTTTGGGTTTCAGCTCACCTCTGCCCAGGTTTAGCATGACCTGTTGAATAAAGTGGAAGGTGCTTTTCATGCACTTGGGATAATCCAAGTGCAAGGCATAAATCAGTCCAAAAAGGACACAGAAAGCCTGTGGCAGGTTGGCCAGCTCCTCCATTACCACACTCCCTTCCAAGACGATGCTCACTCTGGATGGGTTGAGTTGAGGATGTTCGTCAATGCAGAGGATTCCCACTGAAGTTTCACTGTACAAGTCCTTGTCAGTTGCATCCTAACAGAAAAAGAAACAGACAAAGAGAGGACATTGTAATGTCAATAATGCTGTGTTGACCACAAAAATTAAGAAAGGACAACACCAATTTTAAATCGGCATAATTTGAACTGTGCATTACAAGAGCTGTTTGAAAACCTGTGTGCTGAAATGGTTTTGTAGCTCAGCAGAGATGGAGAGCTTTTTCAGTCCCAGTCAAGCTGAAAACTTGTGTAAAAACTATTTCCAGTACAGATGCAATTGTTGCAGTTGATACAAATTTAAGACCAGTATTGTCCTTTAATCTCAAAAAGTAAGAACTTATGTAAGGGTTTTTCATAGTCCTCAGCAAAATAAAAAGAGGGGTCCCTCCCTGTGGCCCCATCTCACACTAGCTGATGGCAATTTCACAGAAATAAAGACAAAGGTGAAAGTTGAAATTTTTGTTCAATGTTAATGTGTTTGTAATTTAGAGTAAGTAGTAGTAATTTATTTTTTTATAGTAAATTCATATCAGATGGCCGTGTTGTGAATCAATAATGCGGATATTCAAAACAAATTGAGTTACTTACCGAGCAGGTTTTGAAGAACGCAGAGGGGTCATCCCCCAAGACGACTGGCAGTCCCCGAAGACAAAGGCACCTGATGTCTGTTGGCTCAGTGGTCTGGAAGATAGTGGACATAACTAAGTACACTCATACTGTATATGGTTAAATAGATTCCAGAAAGTTGCCACAATTTAATTACTTCATTACAAACTTCCTGGACAGAAAGTAGAGAGGAGTGGATAGAAGGACAGAAGAGAGATAAAAACAAGAAAAGAGCAAAGTATGTAGAGTAGGAGAAAAGAGAAGGAAATGGAAACGGGAGAGCAATGAAAAGTAATGAGATGAGAAGAAAGGGGGGAAGAATAGAGAGGCAAGAGAGGCAGTCAGCTTAGGTAGACAAGTCAGCCTACCTTTGTCTGACGTAAAAGGTCAGTTAAAAGCTGTCCACTGAGGCCCCTCTTCTTCCTGAAGAGGTCCATCAAGTTTGGCGAGAAACGGTCAAGTGCCTCAAAGAAGTTTTCTTTGAGATTCTTCCCCACCACTCGGGTGAACTCGTAACACACCTGAAAATATAAAACATAGCCCAACATGTATAGGCCCATGGTCAAATGAAAGACATTTATGACCCTCAACACAACACAATTTGGGTCACACAGTGATTTGTAAATACTCAAAACAGGCATACAAACCTGGCTTTCGGAGAAAAGTGCTGGCCATCGCTGTACAATCTGGGTAATTGCAGGCTTGTCTGTCACAACTTCTTTTCTCCGAAGAGCAAAGGTCCTATCCATCTCTTTCTTAATAAGGGACCCATTTGGCTTTGCCTTCATCATCTCATTGACTAGAACCTGGCGAGCTGCTTCCAGGTTGTGGTCATCCAACCCCTCTGGATACTGAGGCAGGAAATTTATTTCTCCTTTCCTTGGCTTCTTGATGTCCTTGTTTGGAGGGTCGCCATTTGTAGAGTATCTTCCACGTTTACCACTATTGACAGTGACGTCAAGTCGGCCCAGCTTGCACATTTTGGCTCTGTAATTTCCAACCTTGAACTTCAAACTGTTCTTCCATCCAACACAGCCAGAGGGTGACGCCGCTTCTTTAAGACATGGGTGCGTTTCTACTAAAGCTTGTGCAACAGCCGCTAAATCTTCCTTTGTTGGGTATGCATCAAATGCATAGATGACCTCAGCCAATTTCTCAAGGATATCATGCTTTAGCTCTTTTGTCACTTTGAGATAGGTTCCATCCCTGAGATATAACAAGTTACCTTGACGGAGTCGGTACTCAACATCAACTGAAAATTTAGGAATTTCAAACACCTCTGGCCATGGCACACTTCTATCCAGAGAGGAGCTGGACAGGATCTCGGTGTCTGCCAGGCTGCTTGTGTCACTACACAATGAAGATTGTTCAACTGGTTGATCAACTGGTTCAGTGACTGGTACCAATTCAATCATAGGGATGATTTTAATGGTTGGCTTATCTGGGAGCTCTGAGACATCTTCAAGATTACACAGTTCATTGTTAAAGTCGGGGTCTTGGTACTGTAGGACGAAGTTGTAATTTGCTTGGAGAGTGCCTTTAAGCCAGCCAATCAAATCTTCAAGTGTGTCCGGTCGTGTTGTCATTGTCAACTTTCTGATGTCTCCCTCTGAGACAATAACCCTCATGATGAATTTCTCTTGCAGAGCCATCTGGGGAGAAAGGATATACACAAGAATTTAGCAAATAACATATCGTTTCAATGTTACCATAAGTTGTCCTTGGACCCTGTATGCTGATAACGGGAGGACATCATTCAGCTCCGATATCTTGACCACATATGTGGAGGGGATATCACCACAGAGAAGTTGGTAAGATCTCAAATGCTCACAGTACCATGCGGTCATTTTGTGGCAGATGAACAGGATTTCTGTGTTAGCTGTAACAATCTTTTCAATCTGGGCAAATTCAGAGAGACCTGAGCATGAGCCAAAAGAGAGAATCATGCCTGGATGATACGTGATTCCATCTATGCAGACAGATGACACATCCAGAACAGACTCTACCTTTGCAATGTCTCGAGCAAATACTCTCTGAACATTCAAAGGGAAAGAGGCAAGCAAAACTGGGGTAACCCTTGTCATTTCCACCGATGGTTTGAAAAATGCACTGCAGTCAAGATGGTAACTGACTGCTTTCTGGTGTTTTGTAGCAAGTGTCATTGCAACATTTTTGAAATTTTGAGCGTTCCGAATTGCTTTTTTAAAGAACTTATGTTTCCCCTCGAAGCGCATTGTCCAAACATCGCACAAGGGACCAAACTTCCTTACAAGGTAAGGATAGTGTTCCAGGTAGTGATGCTTTGGCTTTAACTGAAAACCTGGAAAAGTTGACTGCAGCAGCCGTCTGTGTTCTGTTATTTTACATTCCATGAAATGCAGTGTCTCTTCAGTATGCCTTGGTGCCACAGCCAGCTCGATTATGTCTTTAAGAAGCATCAGAATTTCCCAAGTGTCATCACCCTCAGGAACACAGTGACCAATAAGAAGTGGGAGGAGCCTTATGAGACACCAATTCTCATGGCCATTTCCACCAATGCTTCCTTTGGTGGAACATCCCTTTCCGATCATCTGAGGGCGATCTGTTTTGTCCGTGAATGTATAATTAAAGTGTCTGATGGCCTGATTTAGTGTATCTAACGTGAAATACCTCTTGCTTATCAGATTTTTAAGACACAGGGACAACTCAGTTGGCACAATGCCTTCAAAGAGATCGTGCAAGATGTCAGGAGGATACCCGGTGACCACATGAAAGTGCTCGAGATTTTCAGTTAATGGACATGCTCTTTTCACACCATAAGTCTGACGCAGTGCTGTGTCCTCTCTCACCTCCTGCACTTGCCTATCATGAGAGTCTTTGTCTCTGAGCTGAAAGAATCCAGAACATACCTCTTGCTGTTGCGCGTCTCTGCTGCTCGCTAGACAGAATCTGCAGAACTTGTCGACCTTGAAGCTCTCCAGGAATCCTGCAAGAGAGTGAGCACCAAGATTATCAGCGGCAACATATAAGACTGTGCCCTTCACACTTGCACCTAGTGACTCTATGTAAACACCATTTTGCTCTAATATCTTTAGATCATAGATGAGAGGTTGCAGAACTTTTGCATAACCACACTCTTTAACTGTAGAGGTATTGCATAGTAGAGCAAGCTGGATTGAGTTGAGGGTGGACCTGTATTTTGCAGGTATGTTTGCAATGACCCAGTATACTGCACACATTTTATGTTTCAGCTTTGACGTTCCTAGAGGATTGGCAACTTCAAAGTCGTCAATGTAAAGGCCAAGAGCAATTGTGAACTCATTGCTTGCAAAAAGAGAATTTTCATTAAAGTACTGCCCATCTGCATAAGACGTGTATTCCTGCAGTACATGGACTTTTTCTGACATAGCTTTGTCTAACACGTCAGTTTTGTTAAGCAGCTTCTGGAGCATTGGAACAATGGGGACATATGCAAGTGGTTTTTTGCCTTTTTCCACAACATATTCAATAGGGTTTACCAGTGGGAACTCTTTGCGTACATAGGCTGCTCTCTTTTTAGCAGTTCCTAAGGGTCCATCTTTGGCACAAAATGACATCATGTTACACTCTGACACAGCACTGGTAATTTCGCTCACAACTGTATCATCCACATTATCAAAGTATTTATTTAGTGTAGCCCTCACTTTGTTATGCAGAAGTGGCTCTGACAGCTTATTGATTTGACAAAGCTGCTGTAATACCTCTTGCACAGAACTCTCTGGTATGTGCATAACTGTTTGCATCTTTAACAGAAGAGATGCTAAGTTGTGCTCTAGCTGCTTTCCTAAATCACGAATATCATTCTCACTAGCTTCTTCACTAACTCCTTCCAACTCTGCCATGTCATCAGCATGTGATATTTGCTCTTGTGCACCATCCTGATCATGACCTTCATAATCACAACCAATGATTTCTGACTTGAACCTCTTCCAGCTGTGTTCCTTGTGTGCTTTACTCTTGTGTGCTTTGAACGTGGAGTAGACACTGCTTTCAAAGTCACAGTCTTTATAAGGGCAACTGACTTTATGGTTGACTTTTAAGTGGGCATTATGCAGGTGACTAAAGTAGTCAGTTTCAGTACAAGACTCAGCAAACCCACATGACAGACAACAAAACTTTACTGGTACATCTACAGTTGGTTGCTGTTCTGAAGTTTTGGTGTGAAGGCGGGATAAGTGTACTCTTAGTGCATTGAGTGATTTGAATGTACACAGACATTCCTGGTGTAAACATGGAAATGGTTCTGTTCTTGCATAGCTCCCATGTTTTAGTCTATAGTGCTTAAATAGCTGTGCTCTCTTTTCACAGATAAAAGGGCAGTACTTACACTTCCACAACATGTCTTCTGGAGACCTGCAACACAATAAAAAAGAAAAAAAAAAAACATAAGAGACGGTGAAGTAATGTTAGATTATCCTCTACAATCTATCTGTATTTTGAGACTCTTAATTCTGGATAGTGATAAAACTGTATAATGCCATTTGTTTGACGTTCACTTCTTAAAAAGTAATGTTACTTTGTGGAAGTAAAGAGGGTCACATACACATTGCAATATCACAGCCTGGTCACATGAATACAGTTAGCATTTGACAGGTGATTTAATAACAATTAATGGCAGTTATCTTGAGTGAAAAAATACACAAAAAATATTCAATTAGCGTGGCAAGAGCAAAGATTTCCAATGCTGAAAAACAGGAGCTTCAAATATCTGTTTAAGCAACCTTTTCAACCGGCCACAACACTGGAGGTTGTGGCCGGTTTTGAGCGGGAGTCCAGCGTTGTGGCCGGTTTTGAGCGGGGGGTCTTCACTGCTCACTCTAACAAGTGAAAATATCAGTGTAAATACTTAAAACGTCGTTTTCACTGCTCACAAACAGCTACTAAAGCCATGTGTGTCTTAGAAGAGAAAAATGTCCGTTAAAATGCTTTACACTGCTAGCCAAATGTGCCTTAACATTACCACGTCAGTTTAGCTAATGAAAACGTTGTTGTTTTTTTCACTGCTCTAACAGTCATTGGAGCTAGTGCTAACTTTAAATCAAAAGCCACCACAGAGTAAAACGCGGTCGCTCACTCACCAGATTCAGTCGTCCTGTCGCCCTCTTTTTCCGTCTCTAATCCACTCGAGGCACACGTCCTCTGGCAGGGCAGCCGCCACAACACCAGCGCCGACGGCTTGTTTAGTGATAAAATTAGCTACAGGCTCCGCGGTAGTGGAACTGCTGTTTCCACTGCTTACAAACTACTCCTCGCTGTAAAAAAACAAACTAATACGTTGTAAAATGTCTGTCGGACAAAACAGCAGCGAACAGTTGAAAATACACGCAGGAGACGTGACGTGCTGCAACATGCCTTCTGGTTACCTATGCTACATTCAAGTAGTGTCAGAATAATCGGGTAAATGATTTTCCGACTGACAAAAATCACACGAACACTGATAGGCTACAGTAAATTTCTGCCCATGTAGAGTAAAATAGATTAGTGAGTTATTCATTTGCATAAATCCTGATATCAAGTCAATATTTTTGTGATTTTAGGTATTGTAGAGTCTACTAGTAGAATACAACAACAAGTCTGGGATAAAATCACTGATGTAAAGTTTAAGAAGTGTTTCTGCATAGTTGATAACAACATGAATTATCACCGGAAACGGCTAACCATGTCTTTTTTAATGTTTTGAGTATTAAAACATAAAACATCTTCTTTGTAGCATCCACAAAGTTGAAAAATGACCTCGGGAACACCGAACCTTCCTACACTACTTGAATGCAGCGGGAATTTAAGAGGCTGGTCATGACCAAAACAAAAAAATTCCATCCCACTTAACTTAAAGTTACTCATTCATGACATTACTTTCAAATGTAAGTATATTCTACTTCGAATTAGTAGACTGCGCTTAAATTTGATAGTTATACAATCAAACTTAAATTATCTATGTACGTTGAAATTGATTGTTTGAGTAGAAATGAAATCCGGGCTAACAGTGTGGGTGAAAAAAACAAGAAGCCTACATTGGTTACTGTTTACTGTATTTTTAATATTTGACATGTTCACCGTCAATACAATGGTGCATGGTAATGGTAAGCTGGTAATTTGAGGGGCAGAGGTTGCATTAGACTTTGTCAGTGTCCGCCATTTTGGTGGACAAGGTCCTTAAATATCATAATATAGTTTTGTGGTCATTTGATATACGGGGAAAAAAAAACAAAACTACAGAAAAGTGACCACATGTCCTTAAATTCTGTCAGTTGATTTGATAAACCTGATAGACATTCCATTTCAAACACCATTTCCCTTTATACAAATGGCAGCAGCAGAATTTTTTTTTTTTAAACTTTTTTTTTATTGGGTTTTGCAGACGTATACATTTGTATCAAAACATTTACAAGGAGTTAAGTATACATTTTTTCTTTTTAGAAAAACAACAGAAAGAAAAAGTGGTCACTGAGGCATTGCTGCATGCCCGAACAACTTGTATAAAACTAGAACAACCACAATGAAGAAAATTAAATACAAAAAGTTGAAAAGTAGGACTAGGACAGAAATAGACAATTAGAAAGAAAAAGGAAAAAAAAAAAAAGAAAAGAAAAAGACACAAATAAGAAATACAGGCACATCAATCAGGTAACAGTAAACTGCAATACAGAAAGCAACAGAAATCCCAAGTCAAAGTAGCGACATATAACCCTCATCACAGCAGAAATAACATATCCACCTCTCTCTAAAAATCTCAGTCCAGTAATTATACAGACCCTTTCCAAAAAATTAGAATATCACGGAGAAGTTTATTTATTTCCATAATTCCATTCAAAAAGTTAAACTTTCATAGATTATAGATTCAGGGCCCACAATTTAAACGATTTCAAGTATTTATTTGTACATAATTTGGACTTCCAGCTCATAAAACCCACGAAAACAGGAATTCAAAAAATTAGAATACTGTGAAGAAATCAGCCCAAATTTTGCAGGGCACGAATGTTTTAAACTTAGTGTCACACACTAATCATCTACTAAACTCAAAGCACCTGCACAGGTTTCCCCAGGTGTCATTAAATTGCTTCACTTTGGTTCAATCATCATTGATAACCTCCATAGGATGGGTAAGCCACAAAAGTTCATAGCTAAGGAGGCTGGCTGTTCACAGAGTGCGGTGTCCAAGCATATCAATGGAAAGTCTAGTGGAAGGGCGAAATGTGGCAGGAGAAGATGCACCAGCAGAAGAGATGACCGTGGGCTTCAGCGGATTATCAAACAGAGAAGATTCAAGAATCTGGCAGAAATCCAGAAAGAGTGGAATGAGGCGGGAGTCACAGCTTCAAAAACCACCACATTCAGACACATCCGGGAGATGGGCTACAACTGTCGGGTTCCTCGGGTCAAGCCACTGCTGAGCCTGAGCCAACGTAGGAAGCGTCTCAACTGGGCCAAGGAGAAGAAGGACTGTACTGTTGGCCAGTGGTCCAAGGTCCTCTTTTCAGATGAAAGTAAAGTGTGCCTTTCATTCGGGAACCAAGGTCCAAGGGTTTGGAGGAAGACGTGTGAGGACCTAAACCCCATTGAGAATCTATGGGGTATTATCAAGAGGAAAATTAGGGGCACCAGACCCAAAAACAAAGAAGAGCTGACAGCAAGCATCAAGGAAATCTGGGCTTCCATAACTCCCAGGCAATGCCACAGGCTGATTGCCTCAATGCCACGGCGCATCGAGGCAGTGATTAAGGCAAAGGGATTCCCAACCAAGTATTGAAGATTGACATATCGTTTTGAAAGTACCATATTTTGGTTGATTTGATGTGATCCTAATTTATTTCTTTTTTTTCCTGCAAAAACTGAGAAGTAAATGGTGATTTCTTCACAGTATTCTAATTTTTTGAATTCCTGTTTCCGTGGGAGCCAGAAGCACAAATTATGTACAAATAAACAAATACATACTTGAAATCGTTTAAATTGTGGGCCCTGAATCTATAATCTATGAAAGTTTAACTTTTTGAATGGAATTATGGAAATAAATAAACTTTTCCATGATATTCTAATTTTTTGGAAAGGGTCTGTATAGAGATGGACAATGCCAGAGCATTTGCAGGAGATTGCTGACACCTATCACAAGTTGGAGTTACCTATCACACCCTCATAAATGTTATTCAGTGCAAATTAGTATACCGTACCTATAATACCTGGTTTGACTGGCTAAGACTGTATTGCACAAATAGAAGATTTATGTACCCGTCTCAAAATCTCTGTCCAGACTTCCTCTGATATCACTACCCCCAGGTCCTCCTCCCAGAGAGACTTTATTAAGCCTAAGGGCTCTGAACGTAAAAGAATCATTTGGTTATAGATATGAGATGGAGCCTTTAAGAGTGGTGATTGGTATCAAGAAAATCCTCCAAAGCTGAGTCAGAGGGTAAATTAGGAAAGCTAGGAAAAGTGTCATGACAATGCTTCGGACTTGTAAATATCTAAAGAAATGTTGCTTAGAAAGTGAGAATTTGTCTGGAAGTTGCTGAAATGAAGCAAAGACATTATTGATATACAGGTCTTTAAAGTTATGAATGCCAAAATGTGTCCACCTTAAGAAAACCCTGTCTATAAGGGAAGGAGGAAATGCATGGTTAGCTGCAAGTGGTGCATACATAAAGAAAGTCTGTAGGCCAAAGTAGCGCTTAAACTGAACCCAGATCCTGAGTGAGGTCTTAATCACATTTTTGGTGTAGGGAAAAGTGGAGGAGTGGATAGGGGAGTGCACTAAGGCTTTCAGGGAGACTGGCTTTGCTGAACTTGCCTCCATAACCAGCCATGCTGGGGGAGGATCAAAAGACTCATATTGAAGCCAGTATTTAAGAATCCTGATATTGGTAGCCCAATAATAGAATCTAAGATTTGGCAGGGCCAGCCCTCCCAGTGGCTTTGGTCTTTGTAAATATTGTTTGCGCAGCCTAGGAATCTTTTTATTCCAGATAAATTCTGAAATCAGGCTATCTAGTTTATGGAAAAAAAGACTGAGGGAGGAAGATTGGTAAGCACTGGAACAGGTAGGAGAGTCTTGGGAGTATAGGGAGTATATTCATTTTAACGGAGTTGACACATGCAATCAAAGACAGATTGAGCAGAGACCATCATTCAAAGTCTTTCTGGATTCGGGTCAATAGGGGGGCAAAGTTAGCTTTGTAGAGGTCTTCAAATGTATGTGTAACATGGACTACAAGATATACAAAACTATAATGGGCAACTTTAAAGGGGAAATTTTCCAGGGGATACATCTTAGCAGCGGGGTTAATGGGAAATATCTCACTTTTGTTCAGATTTAACTCGTAACCAGATATTTGACCAAATGAATGAAGGGTGGCAAGAGCAACGGGAACTGAGACAGGCAGGTCAGAAACATATAAAAGTAGGTCATCTGCATAAAGGGAAACTCTCAGCTGAGTATGGTTGCTAAATATGCCTGTAATAAGGGGATTAGACCAAGGGCTATCGAGAGAGGTTCATTGGCGATTGCGAATAATAAGGGGTTCAAAGGACAGTCCTGTCTAGTAGAGCGATAAAGGCGAAAATATTCTGATTGGATATTATTTGTCCTGACTGAAGCTTGTGGGGCTGAATAGAGCAACTTAATCCATGAAATAGTTCTCCAAGGCATAGAAGAGGTAATCCCACTGAACCCTATCGAATACCTTTTCGGCATTTAACGAAATTATGGCTTCAGGACGTTGTAAAGTACACAAACGTCTAAGGTTAGAGAAAGAGTGCCTATTTCGAATGAACCCCGTTTGGTCCAAGGAAATGATAGAAGGGAGGAAGGATTCCAGGCGTAGGGCTAATAGTTTGGATAACAATTTAAAATCAGCATTCGATAAACTTAATGGACGATAAGAGGTGCAGTCTAACGGGTCCTTGCCTTTTTTAAGGAGAAGGGAAATGGAGGCTTGATTGAGAGTTTGAGGAAGGCGGCCCGATTCAGATGATTCATTGAACATATCCAATAACAAAGGGGCAAAAACTTTTGCCAAAACTTTTTGAAAAATTTGGAGGGAAAGCCATCTGGCCCAGGACTCTTCCCATTTTGCAGAGATGAAGCAGCTGTATTAAGTTCAGTAATAGTGATTGGCCTCTCTAACTCTTCCGCAGCTGCTTGCTCAAGCGAGGGTACGACCAAATTTTTTTTTTTTTAAATGTCAAAATCAGGAGTGACATCTTGATCAGATGAATAGAGAGACGTGTAAAATTCCTTAAACACATTGTTAATTTCCATGCGTTCAGTGGTGTTACATGAGTTAGTCTGAATTTGTGGGATAAGGTGAATCAAACTATTTATATAGCACTTTTCATACACGGGCGTGCAGCACAAAGTGCTTTACACATGAAAGATAAAACAATAATAAAGAAAGCGCCTCCCTCCCACCCTCCATACTGCACACACACACACACACACACACACACACACACACACACACACACACAACTGACAATTGGGAGACATGGCAAGGCACTGAGGATTGAGGAAGCGCCACCTTTGGGGTCGTCCATATTGGGAGGAGTCACAGGCTGTGCCACAGGGGGCACCAGTGCTCAGGCCCCCCGACCCCAACAGACCCGAGGCTGGGCCGAAGGGACCCAAGGACAGCACCCCCAGCAGCAGCCCAGACACAACTAACCCTAACCCTAACCCTGTGGAGGACCCCCTGGGGAAACACTGGAGTTAAACCTTAAAGACTAAAAACATAAGATAGGATAAAAACCCAGACAAAAGATAAGTAAATAGAGTGAACAGTTAAAGGATAAAAATACATAAGATAATGAATAAAATAAAGTAATACCGCAGATAAATAAAACAAATACAATTTTTTGGCTGTTCCACAGGTGGGGGCCATAGTGGCTAAATGCCACCTTACCATGGGTTTTAGTTCTTGGTTTTGGTATGGATAAAAGGCCGGTGCCAGAGGACCTCAGTTTCCGCAAGGGTTGATATGGTAAAAGCAGGTCAGATAAGTAGCAGGGCGCAAGGCCATTAAGACATTTAAAAAACAGTAAAAGAACCTTAAAATCAATCCTGAAGTGGACGGGGAGCCAATGCAGCGACTCTAAAATCGGTGTAATGTGCTTCCGCCCTCTGGTCCTCGTCAGCACGCGTGCGGCTGAGTTTTGTAATAGTTGGAGATTTAAAATACTCTTTTTGGGAAGACCAGAGAACAGGGCATTACAGTAATCTAAGCGACAGGAAATAAAAGCATGCATTAGCGCCTCCGTACTGGCCTGGGAGAGAAACGGGCGGACTCTGGCTATGTTCTTTAGATGATAAAAACCTATTCTCGTCATATTTTTTATATGTGGAATAAAATTCAGCTCAGAATCAAAAATCACACCCAGACTTTTTACTGACTGTGTTGGATTAAGATCTTGTAGTTTTGGTAAAAAAGTTTCTCGCGCTGGCCTTCAGGACCTATAACTAAAACCTCAGTTTTGTCCTGGTTGAGCTGTAGGAAATTCACTGCCATCCATGACTTGATGTCTACAATGCAGTTAAAAAGGGCATCAATTTGCCCTGTGTCATCAGGAGACAACAATGTACAGTTGTGTATCATCAGCGTAACTATGGAAGCTGATGCCGTGTCTCCTGAATTGACCCTTGGGGAAGCCCACATCCACTTTAGTTACCTCATAGTAATAGGGGCGTGATCAGAAATAACAATAGCATCATATTTACAGTTCGATACCGATGAGAGCAGTCTATTATCAACCAAAAAATAATCAAAAGGTGAAAGTGTGATGGACCTGAGAAAAGAAAGAATATTCCCTCTTAGAAGGGTTGAAAAAGCACCAGACGTCGGTGACAGCAAATTCCTTCATAAAGGACTGGATTTCCTTAGCCGACTTCAATGGAGTGCAAGCTCTGGAGGAGGAACGGTCCAGCTGATGGTCAAGCCAGCAATTAAAGTCTCCACCTAATATTAATAGAGGTGGGTGCAATTCATCGATGTGGCGATGCATCGCGATGCGTCACGTCCCGGCAATTGCGGGACATGGGCGGAGGTGTCGATAACGTGCACTGTTGTGCGACCCGCAGCCGGGAGTTTTAAAACCAGGAAACAGCTGATCACAGCAGTCAGTTCATCACTTCATCCGCGGATGTCAAGATGAGCAACTGGAAAGCCGCTGAGATCCGGGAGATGCTACCGTCTCCTCGGTCTCTGTAGCTGACAGCTAGCGGACACAACCAAACAGCTAGTAGCTGCTGACTGTCAGCTGTTGTGTAGCGGCAAGTTACGAACGGTCGCTACTTTCAAATTAAAAGCCCCCCGCTAAGAACCCAGTTCTAAAATCCAATGGGGTGCAATGTAAAGCTCTTATTTTGAAGACAACTTTGTTGTCACTGATCACTGCCCAACTTTGTGCTTCACGCCACGTCACGTCACATGTTTACGCCTCATTAAATCCAGGGCTTGACTGTTTTCAGTGTTTTCCGCCAATAGAGGGGGCTCTCCTGCAAGTGGAGCTTTCCCTGGTCAAAGTTAAGTAGGTCAAAGTGCAAATGTTTACATAGTCATAAAATAAAATATTTTGTGTCTTTGAAAAATACAAGTCAAATGTTCAAAAAACCTTGTTATTTACTTTATGAGTGTAGTTTTAGGAGACTGAGTTAATTGATAGGCTATTTATTTACAAATATAGCCACAGATGAAGACAAAATCAATCTTGTATGGAAAAAAGCATAAAAAATTGCAATAATCGAAGAATCGTGGCCAATAATCGAATCGAAGCTCCCATAATCGAAATCGAAACGAATCGTGAGGTACCCTTGTTGGAACACCCCTAAATATTAAGTGATGTGACGACAAATCAGAGCGATTTAGAAAAAGGCTTTTACAGAAAGCATCGTTGTCACAATTGGGAGCATAAATGTTAGCCAAAACCATCCGGGTGTTGTGGAATCTTGCCAGCAACTATGATAAATCTGCCTATTAGGGTCAGAGATGGTAATGGAACGCACAAAGGGAACAGATTTATGTAACAAGATGGCTGCACCCCGAGATTTGCCTTGAAATGAGAAATGATAAGTCTGACCTACCCATCCCCTCTTCAATTTAGAATGGTCCGAGTCTCTGAGGTGGGTCTCTTGCAAAAAAATTACAACGGCACCAAGATGGTAAAGATGGTGCAGTATCTTACTTAGTTTTATAGGATTATTGAGCCCTTTACAGTTGAAACTAGTGAATCTAATGGCACACTCACTGGCTGAAGTTGCATTAGATGGGGTCATAGCCAGCTAACAGGAGTATTATGTAAGAGATATTATGATGATCTGAGGCAAAGCTGGAAGTGAAAACTTGACTGATGTAAGACAAGAAGAAACAAAACAAAAAGAGACAGAAACAGAAAAAGAATAAACCTTTCCGTACCTTTCCCCTCCCACCCGTCCCTCCACCCACATGGACTTTAGCAGAAGCATCCCCCCAATCCGTCACACCTCTTGAAGAGAGCCTATAATAAACAACTGAAGAACTACAACTAATTAGGCATTGGAACTGTAACATGGGGTAAAGTCAATGAAATTACACTGTAATAAATGTACTTATAACCAAGCCAGGTAACTAAAGCTGACTAATAAATCAATACATTAAACAATCCTATTGAACAATAATACGAACATTAAGCAATAAAGAACACTTGCAGCATCTCACAATCAATTGTGTCATAACAGTAAGGCACCTATAGTGCTACAGTTTTTGCCTGAGGTATTCCTGCATTCAAGTGGTCACTAGGGCTGGGCGATATATCGATATGAAAAATATATCGATATATTTTTAAATGTGATATGGAATTAGACCATATCGCATATATCGATATAGTTCAAATTTGCGCTGTGATCCTTGCTCCAGGCAAGCTGCTGACCCGGAGCTCTCTGCACTGCTCCCCCCGCCCCTCCTTTTTCACCACAGAGGGGGGAGGGGCAGGAACACACACTCCGGCACTCTTCAACAAACATGGAGGAAGCAACAATGTCTGCGGAGCACACACATCCCTAAACTTGTGTATGAAAGACACGTAGACTTGTAGTTCATCAGACTTGTGTTTTTAAAGACTGGACATTTGACAGGACTATAGACGGTAAGGGGAGACGATTAGCCCGGGTCAACTTCCTTAGCCGCTGTCGGACACCGCCTTTCTTTCCCCTCTTCCTCCTCCTCGTCTCACTCCAAGTGTTTGTAGAGGTGCGCATAAAGTCATTGTTGCAGTTAAAAACATATTCGTCACTGGAAGGGGAAAAGTCCACAGTTAGATCCACTGGGAGACCATGGGATTGAAATCCGAAAAGGATGTCACGACTGTATTGAATCCTACTTGTGTGAGGAGGATTGACAACCAGTCCCAGTGTGAGATTCAGCGTGGCCGTCAGGAAAAGTAAAAATACTATCTACCATCTTCGACTCAAGCGCTACAAAACTATCTGAAAAGTGCGCCTAAGAGCGTTAAAGACAGGATGCCACTGGTTTGGAAGTTAGTAAACACTGTTGAGTTAATAAACAACTAAAAACACACACGCCAACGCCTTCTGCCGGTCGCCACAAGAGCAGCGCCCAATATATATACACTCACCGGCTACTTTATTAGGTACACCTGTCCAACTGCTCGTTAATGCAAATTTCTAATCAGCCAATCACATGGCAGCAACTCAATGCATTTAGGCATGTAGACATGGTCAAGACGATCTGCTGCAGTTCAAACCGAGCATCAGAATGGGGAAGAAAGGTGATTTAAGTGACTTTGAACGTGGCATGGTTGTTGGTGCCAGACGGGCTGGTCTGAGTATTTCAGAAACTGCTGATCTACTGGGATTTTCACGCACAACCATCTCTAGGGTTTACAGAGAATGGTCCGAAAAAGAGAAAATATCCAGTGAGCGGCAGTTCTGTGGGCGCAAATGCCTTGTTGATGCCAGAGGTCAGAGGAGAATGGCCAGACTGGTTCGAGCTGATAGAAAGGCAACAGTAACTCAAATAACCACTCGTTACAACCGAGGTATGCAGAAGAGCATCTCTGAACGCACAACACGTCGAACCTTGAGGCGGATGGGCTACAGCAGCAGAAGACCACACCGGGTGCCACTCCTGTCAGCTAAGAACAGGAAACTGAGGCTACAATTCGCACAGGCTCACCAAAATTGGACAATAGAAGATTGGAAAAACGTTGCCTGGTCTGATGAGTCTCGATTTCTGCTGCGACATTCGGATGGTAGGGTCAGAATTTGGCGTCAACAACATGACAGCATGGATCCATCCTGCCTTGTATCAACGGTTCAGGCTGGTGGTGGTGGTGTAATGGTGTGGGGGATATTTTCTTGGCACACTTTGGCCCATTAGTACCAATTGAGCATCGTGTCAACGCCACAGCCTGAGTATTGTTGCTGACCATGTCCATCCCTTTATGACCACAGTGTACCCATCTTCTGATGGCTACTTCCAGCAGGATAACGCGCCATGTCATAAAGCGCGAATCATCTCAGACTGGTTTCTTGAACATGACAATGAGTTCACTGTACTCAAATGGCCTCCACAGTCACTAGATCTCAATCCAATAGAGCACCTTTGGGATGTGGTGGAACGGGAGAGTCGCATCATGGATGTGCAGCCGACAAATCTGCAGCAACTGCGTGATGCTATCATGTCAATATGGACCAAACTCTCTGAGGAATGTTTCCAGTACCTTGTTGAATCTATGCCACGTAGGATTAAAGCAGTTCTGAAGGCCCGGTACTAGCAAGGTGTACCTAATAAAGTGGCCGGTGAGTTTAAATGCTGCCCTTACTAGTGTTTGTCATATTTTGTTCTTTTGTAATGTTCGTTATTTGCATCTGTGGATTTGTTAGAGAAGAAAATCTGTAATTTGATTTTAATAAGCCTTTTATAGTTGTCAAACTAAAAAAATTTTGATATTGTACTTTACTCATATAAATATATTTATTTCAGAAAAAGATTGGCCTGTTTTATTTTATAGGCTATTTTCATTTAAGATATTTTTTTATTTAAATGTGCACCTTACGGAGCTTTGATTTCAAAAAAGGTACTCCTGTTGTTATACAGTATGTTTACATTTTATTGGTATTTGAACAGCTGAGCATTTATTCATGAACCAGGTGAAGAAACCCGTTTATTATTTTTTCATTTGATTTTGCAACTGTTTACTGAAATAGCCGGTTTCAATAAAACTACTTGTGACATGTCATATTTGGCTTTGACTGAACATTTGCTCTCACTTTGCGGAAAAAATATCGGGATATATATTGTATATCGATATTCAGCCTAAATATATCGGGATATGACTTTTGGTCCACATCGCCCAGCCCTAGTGGTCACCATGAGCCTTGTTGAAGAAAATCAAGACTGGCAGGAGTAAACAAGAAAAATAAATAAATAAAAAAATTGGTGTCATATCAGAACTGTAGTTCACTGAACACATTAAGAAAACATGACATCCAGGATGAATGGCAAGTGTAGTCCTCAGGACCAGTAACAGTAGCAGCCCAATAGCAAGTTAACATGCTAAATAGTGTCAGGAGTGCTGTGATGTAAAGCGTAGAGTGCGATGGGCCCGGTCCAGCATAGGTTTGTTATCAAGACCAAGTATGTCTTGTAGGAGCTGGGCAGCAAACTCGGTAGGACGAGGACCTTCTGTGCCCTCAGGCAGGCCAACTAAGCGAACATTATTCCATCTTGAAAGACCCTCCAGGTCCTCGCATTTCTTTGACAGGGAGTCAACAGTGGCGGTTGGCTTGCTAACGTTAGCTCGGAGGTCGGATAGCTCCATGTCGTGAGCATTGTCTGAGCGCTCGAGGTCCGTGATCGATTCGCCATATAAAGCAAGTCTGTTCTTAAAGGGCTCCAAAGCCGCCACGATCTCTCTTAACTGCTGCCGAGATGGTGGTATCATACTTACTGAGGATGTCCGAGCGCATTTCGTCCATCATCTCCCTCATGTTCGGCAACAGGGTGATGTGGCCGGGTGAGCCATCTCTCCCCTGGTCACTGCATGGCGCTGTGCCAGCCTGCGCAGGTTAATGTGGGGCAGCGCTGCGGGTGATTAAAACCAGGTGTGTTGGTCGCCGCTCTCCCGATCTGCTTCTGCTGTGCGGTGAGTCTGGCGTGTTGGTCGGCGTGCATGTCCGTGTCTCCCTGTCGTGTTATTAAGGTAGGTACCCTTTATTATCTGCTGTTTCATCGCAAATTTATTTGGCTCTTGGGCTTCATCCTCCCGCTGCAGTGCTGGGAGCGACAGTGAGCCGGCGGGCGCGAGCAGGTTGGGTGCAGTAGAGCTCAGAGGTATGCTGCTCGTATTTGTCTGCTGCTGCAGTTTTTCACTTATTGCCCTAGTTGCGACACATTCTCTTTTGCTGTGCAGCGAGGCTGCCGTAACCAGCGGTCCCCCATTCTCCTAGTTCTGCATCTATCCATTTGGCGTCCTGGTGCGTTCCGGTCATCGGCCACCATGATAAGGGTTGCTGCTGTCCTGGCTCGGCTCCGGGTGGACTGAGATGTGTCATACTGTCTCAGGTCACTGTATGTGGTTACAGCCTCAGGCCCAGTTCGAAGGCGTCACGCCATTATTGTGCCCACACCACGAAATCCAGTCCGAGTCCAGCAGAGTTGGCTCACCTGTCTTCTCTTGATTTAACACATTATTTTCCTTTATTGATTTAAATATCAAAGATTGTTTTGTGGATTTAATTTAGGTTGCACTTAGTTTATTATTTGTTTGCTAATGGTTTAGATTGTCTTTATTGCATTAAGCTGATTTTGGGTTAAAATATTATTTTCTTTCTTTGTTTAATATTTGATCCAAACCTAAGTTGGTTTATATTGTGGTGTTAATTTTCTTAAATTCCTTAGTTGTAAACTGAATTTGTTATTTCCTTTTTTTTTGTGATATATAAAATATTTCTATTTTGTTCTGATATTTTCTTTGGGTTTCTTTGGTATTAATTAATTGATTAATTGTGTATTTGGTTTCCTTTTCTTGCTTTTTAAACCGTAGATTCCCCCAGAGGTCCCCACACTGTGCCTTGTGTTAATTTTGTGTTTTTCTTGTTTTACAACAGGTGCTGAGGCCCAAGCGAGTGGCAGTCCTCCCCTGGTGGTGGTGTTTGACACAGTCTTTTGGTTGCAGTGCACTGTTGGTTTATAGTTTGGATTTTGTCCCTTTTTGAGTTCCCTGCCGCCATGGTGAGCCCCAGCTCACCATTGTTTCTTTTGCCAGTGTGGTGGCTCTATCTGCATATTCCCCCTTGGGTCAGCTAACCCTGCAACCCTCCTTTATTTTAAGGTCATTTTAAGCCATTTTGTTAAAGTATATTTCTTTGAAACCACGTCCTCTGGCCCTCGTGATTGTACAAACCTGTGTTGGATAGGGCTGCAACGATTAGTCGACGTAATCGATTATGTCAACAATAAAAATTTGTAGACGCAAAACTTTTGCATTATACCGATGCCTAGAGTCTTATGCCGTTCCTCGGAGAGGTGGCCAAAGTTATGTCGATTGCTGCTCAGCGGCTTATACCGATGCCTAGCCTTATGCCGTTCCTCGGAGAGGTGGCCAAATTTATGTCGATTGCTGCTCAGCGGCTTATACCGATGCCTAGCCTTATGCCGTTCCTCGGAGAGGTGGCCAAATTTATGTCGATTGCTGCTCAGCGGCTTATACCGATCCCCAGACTCTTACCGTTCCTCGGAGTGGTGTGCCGCTGTTATGCCGCTGATATTCCACCGACACATGACGGTGTGTGCCGCTAGAGAGCGTTATGCTCCTGAGAGACTGTTGGATGGGTACCGTCCCCTGATGGATATGCAAATGTAATGCCACTGGGCTGGTTTTACGACAAGTGCTGCCGTAAATGTATACATTGTTGTAGTCTTTTTTGACAATGCTAACTTAGCCTACGTTCCTTTATTTACGGCAATGTGTTATGTGTTTCTTTTGGATGTTATGTTGGTGGGATGTAGGCATATAGACAGTAATTACACGTGGGATTCTTGCAATATGATAGCAAAGTAATATGTCTAAATTTGGGCCGATACACTACTTAAAGCTAATGAAAGCGATAGCCTTAGCTAACATGGCTACTGTTAGCCCAGCCACCGTAGCCAGTCTGACTAATCGATAGCAGAAACTTTGAGCCAACCAACTAAACAATACTTACTGACAGGCTTCCTTTACTAGGAGAACACAACAATACATTACTTCGTATAAAAAATTCAGTCTGAATCATTGTATCAAACAACTGTTGGAAATTAATGTATTGGGGTATTTTCTATGATCCACCTTCAGATAGTCTGAAATGACAATCCACATATGTATTGTTTACACCACATATTACTGTTAATTCAAACATTTGCTTGAGAGTGAAGATTTAGTTACATAGACTTACTAGTATATGAAATGTGTTTCTATGAGTATTTTAGGCTAATTGGACGGGGGTAAAATACATAACAAACATTAGAGGGTGTAGTCATTTTTTATTGTCAAAAACTCTCCATAACACAAACAGATAACCATTGTTGAACAGGTCAGGAACGATTAGTTGCTGGAGGGTGAATGGTTCAGCAGAGAGACCTGGTGAAAGTAGGAGGAGAGAAATGAGAGAGAGTGAGGGGGGCAGAAAAAAACAGAGCTTGCAGAAAAGCTTGAAGAAAATTTACAAAAAAGTCTAGTTCGTTGCTTTCTTCTTGGCAGAACACAAATGAACCGTTAGTACTACACTAGGGATGAGAGATTCATTAAGCCTGACAATGACACACTGAAAGGATAATGGTAACAGGTGTGAGGCATATTAAAAACAGTGACTTCAAACTACAAAAATATAGTCTAGAAATGGTTGTTTTGGTGTTAGAGGGTTATAGACACTGTGACTGATCTAACTATTAATCACAGTCATGGCCTGTGGGAAGTTTTGGGCCAATGAAAACCCTATGTGGACAAACAAAAATTCTGCTGCAGGCACAGGTTTGGAGAGGTGACCATGACCACTGGGCTGAACAGCGTGCATATAGATAATGCTATAGATAATGTGTGAAACATCAACCGCTAAAAAGGTAACTCATACTGAGTAGCGTTTGAGAAGAATGCTTAGTATTTTATGATTTTTTTGCAGTTGGCTGCAGACTGCAGTTGGCCTCACAAACAATGCCCGGGTCCCCCACTGACGCTGACACTGAAAATGACCCTTACCTCTTGCTTGACCCCCACTGACACCATATCTCTTTCACTTTGTTATCACTTATGGTTCTGTCTGTCTCGTTATCATGTTGTCTATTTATTGTTTATTGTTTGGCACATGTAGCTTCGAGACCAAAACAAATTCCTTGTATGTGAAAACCTACTTGGCAATAAACTTCTTTCTCATTCTGATTCTGATTTTAAGACCAGAAGTTGTAATTGAGTAATATTTTAGTAATGTAACTGTATTCATACTTTAACACAGATTTTCAGTACTCTTTCTACCACTGGGTTTCTCGTACAGAGCTCATAGCGCTTACCAGAGGGGAGGAGTTTGAACAGGTTGTGTCCAGTTGTGCACAAATGTTTCCTACCCGTTTTAATCGCCTGGTTCCTCTGTCGGAGCGCAGGTATGGCTACAGAACGCTGGGTGAGGTGGCTCACTGTAGTACCCACGACTCTCTCCTCTCCTCCCTTGCCCAATATATCCTTGAAGAAGAAGAGAGATATGAACAGTTTAGGTTGACATTACAACACAAGTGTTTGCTGATATGAAATGTAGCTCAACAAAGCCAAAAAACTGCAACCGAGCGCACTGTTATGAATCAGAAAACTGGCATTTATACCTCCAGGGAAGGATTTGTATAGCAATCCACAGGCAGTGCAAGGTTCAATAGTGTACATGCTTTTGAGTTCTTCTTGAAAAGCAGAAGAAAACTTTTGAAGATTCACAACACCTATTGAGAAAAAAACAAGACATTAATACATAATTAAAACACAGAAGGAGGCTAGTGAGGGAGGCCACCAAGACACCTATGACTACTCTGAAGGAGTTAAAAGCTTCAGCAGCTGAAATGGGAGAGACTCTGTATACAACAACTGTTGCCCGGGTTCTTCACCAGCCAAAGCTTATGGGAATACTTTTTATAGGCACTGTATATACATTTGCTTACGTTATTGTTACTTACTTTGTAGCCATCTGTAATGTGCTCTCTTCCGGAACCATTTACTTTGATACAATGTCCCTAAACCTCTTGCATACAAGTGCAATCTTTGCGATGGCCATGTCTCCTTCCATGAGGACGACTTCCAGAAACACCTCCACAAGAAGTTCATCAGAAAGCTGTGCAGACAAATTCAAATAAAATTTTAAAAATTACTGCACCAAAACTTTACTTGAGTATTTATCCAAATTAGAACACTGATGTACTTTGTACCTTTTGGCATATATGTGGATGTGTCGGGTTGCACAAAATGTCAGTGAATGATGATGATCGCTTATGACTGGTAATTACTATGCAAGTAAAAATTGTAGTTATCATTGAATAATAAAGTACCTCCTCAAAGTGCGTTGTGTGAGGCCCTCCTGTTGTCTGCACACATTTGGCACCTGGGGCAGTTCCACTTTCCAACCTGCCAAGTCATGGAAAAGGCATTAAGTTTATTTGTGGAAGCTTGAATATGTAACTGCAGCACTTGAACTCTTTCGTGATTAGTTGAAAAACAGTGGTGTGATGATACACCCAGCTCATGACAGAGACACTACATGATTTTGGGTTCACGAGAATGAGACGTTTTTTGAACACTATTTGCAAAGACAACTTTGAATAATACTAAAAAATAGTGTTTGCACAAAATGCAAAACAATGCTGATCCATCGTGAAATGTTTTAAATAGTTCTTATCTTGTAATGAACGTCATTTCAGTTCTAACGTGTGACCTTGTTACTGAACTCCTTTCCATAAATTCAAATGAGAAATTAATAGATAATAATAATAATAATAATAATAATAATAGTCTCTCAATACTTAAAGTGCAAACATAGACTGACAAATTTTTTGTTCAAGCGTGATAAAGACAGCTGGCTACAACTACAACGACAATTCGCGTAAATTGTCGGTCACAGTAGCAACACCATGGTTTAGCATCTAAAGCTCGCAGTCACTCGCAGATGCTTGTAAAACTTCGGCTATG
This sequence comes from Pagrus pagrus, assembly GCF_965226575.1. Classification (NCBI taxonomy): domain Eukaryota; kingdom Metazoa; phylum Chordata; class Actinopteri; order Spariformes; family Sparidae; genus Pagrus; species Pagrus pagrus. The sequence goes on from NW_028175416.1 coordinate 214,062, forward strand.
CTATCTGTGGGTGTCTTTGCATAGTGCTCATGTTAGCCGCAGTGTACGGCACTATTTTGTAGTATTAGTGCTTATAATAGTGCTTACATGTTGTTCCCGTCTTGTCTGTCACCGTGTGCCGCTTATTGCTTCCACCAAGCACTCTAAATGTTGCCAGTTGAACGTCAGACTCTGTTATACGAGCTGCCGCTCTGCATTTGTTCTGTAGCTACTCATATCGCAAGACAGCTTTTAACCTCCACGAAAAATAGCTTAACGATTTTATATCGCGAGACCTCGTGGTACGGGATGATTGTTGATCACTATACTAATTTGTGACATTTGTGATGCTGCAATAATGTCATTGCTTAATGTATTAGAAAATGACATAGACTTTATTTTCTTCAAAATTGCTCTGGGGGCTTCTGTTAGAAATTCAAAATGTTTTTTATTTTGAGATGTGTATTTTTGTGCCATTTTTAGACGTTCTATTGTTTTAAAAAAATATATTGACACTTTTACACAGTAAATGTTTTTATACAAAAATGGACTACTGTTATCAAATATCCACTTGATTTGACAAATTTGGATGGGTAACGCTATATAAATAGAAGACAGACTTGAAATATTGCCCTATGCTTTACCACTCACTACAATCTTTGTTTCACTTACTTGCAAATACTATTTCTTAATGTTAATACATTACCATTCCATCTTGTTCCACAAAAAGGTGGTACTTAGCAGAATACATTCTGCTTCATACCGGCAGATACTGAACCGCTGTGTCAGCCACTCGATGACTACCTGGAACAATTTTTTTTTTTATTTGTCATTGTGGTTTTATTGTCACAATTCATTTAATCCCCCGGGCAAGAAATAATTAACTTTTTATTTGTCTAACTTGGACACAAAAGTATATGTTGTACTTACCTCTGGCAAAATGACCTCATTTAAGTAGGCATCTCTTTCAGCAACAGCCACTTGTTTGGCAACAAGCCCTTCTAACCTGACAATGAGTTCTCCTGTCTGAAATATTGATAATGACAACATTAATATTTGCCTTTATTTTCATATTGTATGCGTTTCATACGTAGAGACACCATGAACAATTTTTTTCATTTGTAAGGTGTTTATTAATATATTAGCATTACATGCATGTATAATCTTTATCTTTATGTCGTCAAAAACAGACAGGTGGTCACATAGAATGCTTTCAGTGTTGGGTCGTATCCTGTGTTCCTGAACAGGTACATTCTGTTTGACAGAATGCGACCTGACAGAAGATCTATCTCCAAACACTGAGAATACAAAATAGTTTAATCAGTCCAAATACCTTTAAAAAGCAACATGTCAGGTTTGAAAAAGGATGTCATTATTCTTTCAAACCAAACCCCAAACCCAAAAAGGGAAATCTGTCAGTAATACCTTGATCTCTTTGTCAGTCAAAATGCTGTCTGCCTGGGTGGATTCCACAATATCTTTATCCCTGCAAGAAGTAAAAGCATGAACTATGAGGTCGGCTTGTAATTGCCATATAGCAAAGACATGTATTTGAGAAAATGTTCCTAATTGACTTTTGAGCTGGAGGACAACACTTAAAAACATTGTAATTTCTTTGAAAGTCAGCTTGCTAAAGTACCGTACTACTAGCACAATTTAAAAACATCACTGTTCAACAAATTATGGTCATATTTCATACAGTAATGACAGAACAATAAAATTACAGCAAATTATTTGAGATATTTTCTTAGTTTTTAAAAAAAAAAAATTTTAGGTTATTTAATGGAACATGTTGCTGAATCCTGTCCTCCTCAAATTTTATTTTTTCCAGGTCTTCTTTGGTGAGTGGGAAAGTCTGTGTGAATGACAAAAAATAAAAAAATAAAAACATAAATAACATTACTCTGAATTCTCTTTGAGTAAACATTGGCTTTAAGCGAAAAGTTTAATATATCTGACCTGAACACTCAGGCCTTTTATCATCTCAGCCGCATTGTGTCTTCTTAGAGTTCGACACTGGTTGAGGGAGAGATCGTCATTGCTGACATCTCTGTTTTGGACCTCATTCTCAGCTGCCTTTTTTTGGGATAAAAACATAGTCACAAATGGCATACAAGACAGTTATTTCTTGTTGTCATCCTGTTTGTGTGTTTTACAAATGATGACAGCTCCTAACAAAGCTGAAACAGTTTACTTACCGAGCACACAAAGATCCCACAGTTATCATGGTCTCTCTGCCTCCACTGCTTTGGGAATGTGACCTTCCATCCCTTGAGCCCTCCGTGGTTTCTGAAGACATTACTTTGATAACAAAACATAAGGGGTCACATTTCTATGACAGTAATTCCCTTGCCTAAATTTTTGAACCACCCTCTGAATTTTGTGTCTTCACTTCTCACCTCATTGTTGTTTGAATCCTCAAAGAATCGTACAATCTCAATTCTTTGTTTGAGAAGTCTAGTACCTAAGTCATAAAGATACCAGAAGCACATATATCTGCAGTTACATCTTTTGTTTTGTCTAACAGAGAAAAAGTAATGCTTTTGATAGCCACAGTGATAACTTCTAACCAAGTTATCGGTGCATTTATACATTTATATATTGTCCATCAGTCTCTGTCTTATCACACCATTAAGGCTATACAAAATAACATATCAATTATACAGTACATCATTACAAATTAAACCTAATGTTCTATGACTTTTTTATTGCAGCATGTCCACTGTGTGAGACCTATATTTCTATGCTGGACTTGAGTAAATATGATTGTCTTCTTAAAAGATAAAAATGCATATTTACATGTCAAATATGAGCTCAACTACCATGGGGGAATGCAAAACTCCCCTTTAGTAACTGATGAAATGTCTCACATTACACTTATTATTTGTGTTATTTATTAATATTAGTGTTCAAAATTTCTTGCATAGTATTTCAAATATAGCATCATATGTTTATTGCATTCTTCATTCTGAATGCATGTTTGGGTGATAACTTTTATACTACTTTGGCTACTGTTTACCTGCTGTTCACTTTAATTCTTGAAGTAAAATTACACACAAATTTAACATGTTGCTAACACTGTGCTGCAGCAAACATGGTCCAAGCATCTCTTTTGAATAATTATATTGATATACATGTGTTTAACATCATTTTTATGACATGGTTGATGTGCTGTCATGTTGGCCTACCCAAAGGATGAAGTGGTTTCCAGTCTCAGGAGTGCTGTGACCCACAAACCTTGGCAGAAATATTCGGTCTGCAGTCTAGTGCAGTGGAGACAATAGCGATTTCAGTATTAAATGTCCATGTTAAAAAGACAGATTGTAAAGACATACATCTTTCAAGAATGGCAAACCCACCTTTAAGTGTTTGACAGTTTTGTCCTGGACATGGCCATTTCTTATCCAGTCCCGACTCCACAGAATGTTGTCAAAGTGAGCCAAACTCACAGACTGTGCAGTGGGGATAAAGATTTATAAGTGTTACTGTCTCCTACCTTTACTGAGGATGTTGTGTTTGTTCAGAATTGACAAAAGCATACACACAAGTACTTCATATTACCTTACTGCAGGCCCGTGTAATCTGTGCCACTCTGAAATTGACAGCCTGAATAAAAAAGATGGTGATATCAGTTTTTGCAGGATTTAGCACATAAAAATTGTCACCACACACTTGAATGCACACTGACATGAGCCACAGCATTTATCTTTAGTCAGACTGCATGTCTGACTGTAAACATATACGTCTTAATAGATTTAATAATGTTAACAGTACTGTCATACTCACATCATCTGTCAGCCACGGCATCGTCCATGAGGTGTCGTCCAGTAAATCCAGAGGGCAAACACTCTTAATGTCTTTTATTGAAATCTGGAAGTTTCTCCCGATTTTAGTCAAAACTTGATTTTCGTCCCGAGATCCAGTTAGAAGACTTTTCAAAGTGCTCTACAAACAGCAGTGTTTTCTATTAGCTTATACAATTCATAATCATTATGGAAGTACAAAATGAGAAAAGTTATGTTCACATTGTACGATTTTCAAACTGTTTTTATGTGAAAAACATCAGATGCAGCTACTAACCTTGTCCTCTTCAGATATGCAGTAGTTGCTGGCCTGAAAAGTGATGTCTTGGACCTTGTCTGCTGGAACAGCAATAGGTGGCGGTGGAAGTGGCAGTGTCCCACTGCCAGATGTTTTCACTGAAAATATACATATTGAAAGGCATATATTATTATTTGGTCTTTACACATGTATAAAGGCACTATTCCTTAACAGCGGTGTTATTTATAATGTAAGGGTGTATTGCATGTCCTCGGTTGTTAAATAATGGAAGAGCAATGCAATAGGTTGCATCCTGTGTGCTGTGATCACAGAAATACAGATACTTTTAGTTTTTCACTGTCATAGTTGTGCGGGTGGTTCATAGTGTCACAATGTTTTTTATAATACAACTCCTATATTTCTACTCCCATATACTAAACACACCACTTGAGTCTCCAGCTGGTCCAGAATGCTGCAGCACGTGTACTGACAGGAACTAAGAAAAGAGATCATATTACTCCTGTATTGGCCTCTCTGCACTGGCTCCCTGTAAAATCAAGAATAGAGTTTAAAATCCTTCTCCTCACTTACAAAGCTGTTAATGGTCAGGCACCATCATATCTCCAGGAGCTCATACTACCCTATTACCCAACTAGAGCATTACGCTCCCAGAACGCAGGCTTACTTGTAGTTCCTAAAGTCTCCAAAAGCAGAATGGGAGCCAGAGCCTTCAGTTATCAAGCTCCTCTTCTGTGGAACCATCTTCCTGTTTTGGTCCGGGAGGCAGACACCCTCTCTACCTTTAAGAGTAGACTTCAGACCTTCCTTTTCGATAGAGCTTATAGTTAGGGCTGGCCCAGGCCTGTCTTGGACCAGCTCTTAGTTATGCTGCTATAGGCCTAGTCCGGGGGACAAATGACACACTGAGCTTCTCTCTCCTCCTCTCCTCTCCATCTGTATACATTATGCCTGTATACATGCCCCATCTCTGCATGTCACTGACTTCACTTCTTCCCCGGAGTCCTTGTGCTCTCTAGTCCTACAGGCTCCCATGGATCCTGGCCGCGCCTGGGTCGTGGATCGTGGATGCGCCTACTGCTATGGCCCTGCCTGATCATGGATGCGCCTACTGCCATGGCCCTGCCTGACACCCACCACTACTGTCGCTAATATTAGTCATATCTCTGTTACATAAATCAAATCAAATCAAATCAAATCAAATTTTATTTGTATAGCCCAAATTCACAAATCACAGTTTGCCTCAGAGGGCTTTACAATCTGTACAGAGACGACACCCTCTGTCCTTCGACCCTCGATTCGAGTGAGGAAAAACTTGCCCCAAAAAAAAGGCCCTTTTAACAGGGAAAAAAATGCGGAAGAAACCTCAGGGAGAGCCACAGAGGAGGGATCCCTCTCCCAGGACGGACAGACGTGCAATAGATGTCGCATGTACAGAGCAGATCAACGAGATCACAATGTATTCAATTATAAGCGATGGTTGACAGGAGTGAAAGTACATAAAGATGTATTACAGCCTCTATTATATTAAGACATGGCATTGAATTTAGTGCCAGCGGTATAATTTCCTTAAATTTAGCTACAGCACTATCAGATAGACATCTAGTGAAGGAGTTTTTGCCTAATGGTGTGTAGTCCAGTAATAGAACTTCAAAAGTTATTAAGTGATGGTCTGATAAAAGAGGATTCTGTGGAGAAACTGTTAGATTTTCAATCTCGATACCATAAGCTAGAACAAGATCAAGGGTGTGGTCAAAACAGTGAGTTGGTTTATGTACACACTGAGAGAAGCCAATAGAGTCTAATAATGAGATAAATGCAGTACTAAGGCTATCATTAATGACATCCACATGAATATTAAAATCACCTACAATAATTACTTTATCTGATTTGAGGACTAGACTTGATAAAAACTCAGAGAATTCAGATAAAAATTCTGAGTAAGGACCAGGTGCTCGATACACTACAACAAATAGAACTGGCTGTAAAGTGTTCCACGTTGGATGTGAAAGACTCAGAACAAGGCTTTCAAATGAGTTATAATTTAATTTAGGTTTAGGAATGATTGACAGACTTAAGTCATAAATAGCTGCAACACCACCTCCTCGGCCGGAGCCTCGAGGAATGTGAGTATTAATGTGACTGGGTGGAGTCGATTCATTCAGGCTGACATATTCTTCAGGATGCAGCCAAGTTTCAGTAAGACAGAATAAATCAATATTACAGTCTGAAATTAAGTCATTTACTAATACAGCTTTCGATGACAGGGATCTGATATTTAGGAGTCCGCATTTAATACGTTCCACTACTATTATTGTAATGCATTACTACATACTATCCTTACCGTTAACCACTACTACTGTTATCACTAGTAATCACATTTCCAGCATTGTTGTTGCTGTGATGCCTCTTTATGTGCTTTCATTCCTGTCAACCATCCATTATAATTGTATACATTGTGATCTCGTTGATCTGCTCTGTACATGCGACATCTATTGCACGTCTGTCCGTCCTGGGAGAGGGATCCCTCCTCTGTGGCTCTTCCTGAGGTTTCTTCCGCATTTTTTTTTTCCCCTGTTAAAAAGGCTTTTTTTGGGGGCAAGTTTTTCCTCACTCGAATCGAGGGTCGAAGGACAGAGGGTGTCGTCTCTGTACAGATTGTAAAGCCCTCTGAGGCAAACTGTGATTTGTGAATTTGGGCTATACAAATAAAATTTGATTTGATTTGATTTGACCACTGTTGAAAACATGTAAACAAACCTGAAGACCTGAAGACCAGTGTGCCCAGCGGACCCAATGTCAGGGGCACGGATGACAGTTTTACTGATGTCATCAAGGAATTTGTTGTTAATGCAGCAGTTGTGCATCTCCAACAAAATCCTCACTGTCTGCTTGAAATGTACCTCGTTCATTTGGGTGAGCGAGTACCTGGTAGCTGCTAACTCGCAATTCAGCTGTTCTGCTACAGATTTGGAGCGTAAATTGGGGCACAAGTTCAAACTCCTTAAACTTTCCTCTGGTCTCTTCTGGTGGAAACGGTCGTACAATTCGTACCTCTCAGTGGTTTTGGTAACTGGATGGGGCAGTATCCATCGGTCATCGTTTTTTGTTGGTGGTTGTAAGGGGGAATGTGTACTGAGGTTTTTTACCCAGGCCATTTCAATTTGGAGTTTCTTTTCTGCTGCACTTGCCAAATTGTCTGTGGTTGGTGGACACAATTGCCCTGCTTCGATTGTTCATGTGTCTGGCAACTTGGCCAGACACATCTGAGATATAGCATGTTGGGAATGCTTTAAAACTAAGCAAACCATCAACATGGTCCCTAGCGGACTCAGTCCAGAACAAAAAGTTCAAATAGTAGACCAGTCCATGAGGGCAAGAGAAATGCAGTACTCCACCTGTAAATAATAAAAGAAAGCATAAACATAGAAAAAAAGACCAACGACACATAATCATTTTAAAGACATCTCATTTTGAAGTCTAACCTCCAGTCTTTTGCAGCTTCAAGAAAAGCTTCGGGTACACTTCCTTGAAGTTGACGGGCTCCTCCAACCTGTTCACGAGGTCAGTGACAGATCCCTCATCACTGACACCAAGTGCATTACAGGCCTCCTGCAGGTCTTTCTTTAGAGGCTGTGGGTGTTTTGGACAGTAGTAGTTTTTTTGTATTACATTGTTTAGACAATATAAATGACGAAAATAACTACTGACATTTTCAATATAACACACCTTCTTCAATTCAAGCAGGGACAGAATCGTGTCTTCATCCAACTGCTTTGCTGGCACTTTTGAATCTTCTTTTCTTTTTTTCATGCCTTTCTTTGCCTCTGTTTTTGGCGGCATGTCCCCCTTTCTAACATCCTCCCCCATCCAAGGAGCCAATGTTGAGTATGATGTCTTGGTCTCATATGGGTTTCTAGTTGATGTACCTGGGATATTTTTAAATGATAAAAATAACTTTCATTAACATTAACAACATACTCTATGTAATTTACAGATATGCAGGCCTGTGTACTGCGTGTGATATGTAAAATCAATCCAATTGTACTGTTTTCCGGTTACTCTGAATAACGTGTTTTTTCTTTAGCTCACTCACAGTCCTGGCTACCTTGACAAAACTTAAAATGCACAATAAGTGACTTTAAATGAGGGAAAACATACAAATCCCCTCAAAGAAATAACAACACAGAAGACAGCACCTTGGTCCCAAAAATAAAATGTAAATCAGTACATGTGCAGTAAGCCAACAGAAAAGTCCTATATTCATTACTACAAAATATGAAATTGGGCTGATTTTAAATGAGCATTTCTAGCAAAAAGTGTACTGGAAGCATTCATGATCGTTGTTGTGGACTGATGGCTGTGATCTGTATGCACTTTTTATATCAAATGAATTATGTGAATAACAGTTTACTCTGGACAGAACTCACTTAAGGGTATACTCCCTCTTGTGGCATAAGCGAGCAACAATGTGGTAAACTTTTATAACAGGTATGTATAGTCCTGTCTAGCTTTGATTATAATTTTGGCCACAGGCAAGTGATGAGATGACAGTGTGAATTTTCTGTACAGGCCATTCAATTCTTTTGGATGCATACTTAGAAGAAAAATGAGGGTTGTGAGTGATAAAAAAAATTGAGTCTTATTCTACAAAATCTATGTTGTATTTTGTGAAAACGCGAGGATATCTCCCTTTTTCAAATTAGACGACAAACCATAATTAAAAGAACACTCTTTTTTCCAGTTTTCGTTTCAGAATAGGCAATTGATTGATATGAAGGTACACAGATAAGCTAATAATTACCTCACAAAAGTTCACTTGGAGCTTATAAAAACAAATCAAAGTTATGCCAAAAGTGTTTTCAATTTTCCGTACAAGAACAATGTAAATCAAATGTTAACAGTTTCTGTTTGACGAACCCATCCCCTTTCCTTGAGCCATTTTTGTCTTGTCATGTAAATGTGGTTATGGGGCCTAGGATAGGAACTTTAAATGTCTAATGCAATAAACTAACCTGATATAAACCCCTCGGCGATCATTTCCTTGTCTAGCTGTTCCCATGCGCTGTTGATGTTGATGCTGAGGTCTTCTTCTGTGAGAACCTCTGGATCAGGCCTCTTAAATGTAGAGACTGCAAAAAGTCATCATATTAGCAACAGCAGTGTAGAATGATATAAACAATAGCTGTTCTTGATAATTAGCATAATTGCAAACAACACTAAGTTTAGTTAGATGTTCATGTATACACTGCAGGCTCACCTGGTATGTCAAAGGCTACCTTCCAGTTTGCATCTGCGATAATAACTGGAGGGCAGTCCCCACACTGGTAACAACTGAACATGAATCTGAAGTCTGTCAATGACAGAAAGTGGTGTAAAGCTCTTCGAACCGTTTGGTGGTGGAAACGGTTGTCATTGAAGAATGACAGGGTTGACGGCATGCGACCAGGAGCGGTTTTGTTCTGAGAAATGCATAAAAACCTGAGTCAAAAAAATACATCCAATTGCTGTTGTCACACACAACAGTCCTGAGACATAACTTTTCTGTTACCAATAACCTCAACGACAACTTAAAATAGAGAGTAAGTACATTTAATGATGTCATAACACGTAAAGCATTATATAGTGTCTAATTTCAATGAAAAGTAGCTTAAAATAAAGACCAAAGGCCCCTGGCAGTAGTTCATCATTATTTGCATGACAGATGACGTTCAATAAAGATTTTCACTCTAAACATTAACACTTTGCAGAAAGCAGAAGTTCACATAACGGGAGGGTCAGGAAGACACGGTCATTGAAATTGTGGAACCCAGACTTGTAGTCCTGAAAACGCACATGGTTCTTGCATATGGGACACTGCTTGATGGCCACGGAGATACCTGTAGATCATTTAGGGTCAAATGAAACAAGATGACAAACAAACACAGATGAAGACTTAATATGTACAGTATGTGTAACATAATGATTGACAGACAGACAGACAGACAGTCAGAAAGGACAGACAGAAACAGATGCATGTTTTTTAAACTATCAACATCACTTGCCTTTTTTAATGTATGTGTAGCCATAAACAGTTGCCTGAGTGGTAATGATGTTGTAGGGCAGTAGATCTGGTGGTGTGGGTCCCGGACAATATGGGCAAGTGGTCTCTTCTGGAAAGAAAACATTGGGGGGATCCTTCTCTTTACTTCTGAGATCCACTGGTAGCTCCTGGAGTGGTGGGATTTTCTTTTTAGTATACAAATAGTTGGTCATTTGACATACATTTCTGTCATTTTCGGCATACGCTGAAATTTCAGCTTCCAACATGTGTATTTCTGTTTCCAGATCGTCTATGTCATTTATCAGGATGTCTGAATTAGGCAGGAGAAGATCTGGGGATTCCTGAAAGATCCACCACATTGCCAGCATGCGGTGGAGACAACAATGTGATTTCCCAGTCCCTCTACACTGGCAGTTCCACTTACCAGACACTGAGTCAAAGGTTACTCTAGTGCGCCCACATTTGCACCAGTTATCCATCTGGCCAGTGTATATAGAGAAGAACACCCATCTTTTGGAGTATCCCATGTCACCATAAAAGAGGGGGTATACTGTGTCCACTACATTTTCTAAGGCAGCTTTATGCATGCTCTCACACTGGTCAGACCACTCCTGTGATATTAATCTTTTTTTTCAGTTAGAGTAATTCCATTGCCAGTCTAGCATACTACTTAAATATTGTAAGGAATACTGTAAAATCATGGAAACCACTTTTTTTTTTCCTTGTGAGAGCTTGTATGCGAGCAAAACTTACCAGCCATGTCTTCAAGTCATCAGGTAAACACTGTCTCTGGTATCAAAGAGTGGTACTGACCTCACGCAACACACTTGAACTATGGGTAATGGCTTAGCGCTGATC